>NC_084751.1:48191472-48238972 GCF_033978785.1 Entelurus aequoreus
TAAAATTCCCGGGAAATATCCGGCTGAAACGTCGCGGTATGATGACGTATGCGCGTGACGAAGTCCGAGTAACGGAAGTTATGGTACCCCGTAGAATCCTATACAAAAAGCTCTGTTTTCATTTCATAATTCCACAGTATTCTGGACATCTTTTGCAATTTGTTTAATGAACAATGAAGGCTGCAAAGAAGACAGTTGTAGGTGGGATCAGTGTATTAGCAGCGGACTACAGCAACACAACCAGGAGGACTTTGTTGGAGCGCTAGCCACGCTAGCCGCCGACCTCACCTTGACTTCCTACGTCTCCGGGCCGCCAAACGCATCGGGTGAAGTCCTTCGTCCTTCTGTCGATCGCTGGAACGCAGGTGAGCACGGGTGTTGATGAGCAAATGAGGGCTGGCTGGCGTAGGTGGAGAGCTAATGTTTTTAGCATAGCTCTGTGCAATCCGGTTGCTAAGTTAGCTTCAATGGCGTCCTTAGCACAGCATTGTTAACCTTCGCCAGCCTGGAAAGCATTAACCGTGTATTTACATGTCCACGGTTTAATAGTATTGTTGATTTTCTATCTATACTTCGAGTCAGGGGTTTATTTCTTTTGTTTCTATATGCAGTTAAAGCAAGATGCTATCACGTTAGCTCGTAGCTAAAGCATTTCGCCGATGTATTGTCGTGGAGATAAAAGGCACTGAATGTCCATTTGGCGTTCTGGACTCTCATTTTCAAGAGGATATAGTATCCCAGGTGGTTTAAAATACAAATCCGTGATCCACAATAAAAAAAGGAGAGTGTGGAATCCAATGAGCCAGCTTGTACCTAAGTTACGGTCAGAGAGAAAAAAGATACGTCCATCACTGCCTCTCAAGTCATTCACTGTAACGTTCCTCATCTACGAATCTTTCATCCTCGCTCAAATTAATGGGGTAATCGTCACTTTCTCGGTCCGAATCTCTCTCGCTCCATTGTAAACAACGGGGAATTGTGAGGAATACTAGCTCCTGTGACGTCACGCTACTTCCGCTACAGGCAAGGCTTTTTTTTATCAGCGAGCAAAAGTTGCGAACTTTATCGTCGATTTTCTATACTAAATCCTTTCAGCAAAAATATGGCAATATCGCGAAATGATCAAGTATGACACATAGAATGGATCTGCTATTCCCGTTTAAATTAAAAAAAATCATTTCAGTAGGCCTTTAAGACCTTTGTTAGTTCGGAATCTGGGTTTAACGTTGTTAGTGGAGCTCCCCCTGGTGTTGTGGTTATGGCGGTCATTTACGTTAAGGAAGTAGTTTGACATGTACTTCGGTATCAGGGAGGTGTAGCGGATTTTATAGACTAGGCTCAGTGCAAGTTGTTTAACTCTGTCCTCCACCTTGAGCCAGCCCACTTTGGAGAAGTGGGTAGGAGTGAGGTGTGATCTGGGGTGGAGGTCTAGAAGTAACCTGACTAGCTTGTTCTGAGATGTTTGGAGTTTAGATTTGAGGGTTTTGGAGGTGCTAGGGTACCAGGAGGTGCATGCGTAATGGAAAAAGGGTTGAACGAGAGTTCCCGCCAGAATCCTCAAGGTGCTTTTGTTGACCAGAGAGGAGATTCTGTAGAGAAATCTCGTTCGTTGGTTAACCTTTCTGATTACCTTGGTTGCCATTTTATCACAGGAAAGGTTAGCCTCTAGAATGGACCCTAGGTAGGTGACCTCATCTTTCCTGGTGATAACTTCAATGACTTCACCACTTTTATGGTGAAGTCATTGACTTTCTTGAGGTTGATGTGGGACCCAAACAGGATGGATTCTGTTTTACCCAAGTGGATGGATAGCTTGAGTGATTCCATGGCCACATAATGTCGGTAGTCCACGCAAAAACCTCATTTAAATAGGGTGGTCTGCACCACTTTTGTACTTAGTATGGATTGTGCATGAGGTCTTCGCACAACACGCCCGCTAATTGTACACGCAATGTTATAGTTTGCACACACTGTTTAGCATGTGTTATTTGGATCTTAGTAGATCAGGCCCAATGTTTGTTGTTGAGCTAATTAGACTATGCATGTGAAGTGTCCATTGGGTGCATATTGTAAGACAAATGGTTGATCAACATACCATATGTGTTTTGGTGTGGAATGTAAAAGGTGAGTTATGCATCCAGTGGAAAGGAACAGGTGTGTGTGTGTGTGTGTGTGTGTGTGTGTGTGTGTGTGTGTGTGTGTGTGTGTGTGTGTGTGTGTGTGTGTGTGTGTGTGTGTGTGTGTGTGTGTGTGTGTGTGTGTGTGTGTGTGTGTGTGTGTGTGTGTGTGTGTGTGTGTGTGTGTGTGTGCACGTACACACCTGGGCTAGAAGCGCATCGTAATGAAGAGAATAAATCACAAGCGTGGTTGTGTGTAATTGCCTAATTATGTTTAACTAACTACAGTACAGAAGGGGAATAATAAGCCAACATGTCGAACCTGGGAAATAAAACAAAGACAAAGGGTGAACAACAACTTCTTGTGAGTGTACATAACCACAACGTGCATGGATGGATGGATGCTTCATCCAACTCTGCATTGTCTTTGTGCACAATACTTATTCTGCACAGGGAACACTTGATGCCTCTCAGGTCTCACAATCTACTTCTGACTTGTAAACTCTAAGAAATATAAAGTATACAGACTTGTAACATGTTTAGTACCAGCAGTCTTGAATTTGGAAGATTCTGGTTCACATTTCTGTTCCTCGTTTCGATTTCCATTCCCGACGATTGTCGGTTCTTTAAAGATGCTGGCTCAAAAATGTATTATTCCCATTTTAACCAGCATATAAATATCAACTATTTGAACTTGAATATAAATGTCATGGATTTCCTTTTCACAGGATTACACCTTCACACTTATTTTGAAAAACAAACATTTACTCATATTCTGTAGTTTATCTGTTAGAGATCGGGATGTTCCTGTCAGGGTTTCATGCTGCTGGTTCCAATACAGAAGACATGTTTAACTGTAATTGTTGTATTTATTGATGTATTCATGAGTGCTATTGACGGTGTAACAATATCAACACAATATTTAAACCAGTTCCCATTGATTGATTGTTTGATTGAGACTTTTATCAGTAGATTGCACGGTACAGTACATATTCTGTACAATTGACCATGTCATGATCCGTGGTCGGATCATGTTTTTTTATGTTCTGTTAGTTTAACTCCATAGTTCCTGTTTTTTGTGCACTCTTGTTTGTTTTGGTTGCCATGGTTGCATATGATTTTCACCTGCCGCTGGTGTTCGGACGCTCCCCTGGCTCTAATCAAGAGACTATTTAAACCGCCTTTGCCAGTCAGTTGGCCTGGCGTCATTGCTCGTTTTCATGTCCGATTTCAAGTTTATGCTAGTTGTTCGATTCATGCCGTGTCCACGTAAGTGTTAGTTGTTTCATGCCACAGTTTGATACAGTTTCTCCATGTCCATAGTTCTTGCTAAGTGTTAGCGTCTATGTTTCCTGCGTTAAGTGTTTTTGTTCTTTAGCCTCTCGTGTGAACGGCACACTTTCCTTTTGTTTTGGTTCCTGTCATTTCTGATGTGTAGGATTAATTGATTATTAAATATATTCCTACCTTCAAGTCCTGTCCGGAATAGTCTGT
Organism: Entelurus aequoreus; assembly: GCF_033978785.1. Taxonomy (NCBI): domain Eukaryota; kingdom Metazoa; phylum Chordata; class Actinopteri; order Syngnathiformes; family Syngnathidae; genus Entelurus; species Entelurus aequoreus. The sequence goes on from NC_084751.1 coordinate 48,195,084, forward strand.
TTGCATCCTGGGAGAACAAACCTGGCAGCAAGCTGCGAAAACCACGTCGTGACTCACCACTAAATGGTAACACCCCAATAAGTTTTTCAACTTGTTTAAGTCGGGGTCCACGTTAATCAATTCATGGTATTCTGTTCATGGTATTCATGGTATCCAATTATCTTGTATTGCATACAATTGTTAGATCAAAACAAAGTAAACAGTACACAATAACTACACAAAAGCATTGAAATATTTAGTTTGTTTGCCCTCATCGTACTATCCTGCATGTTGAGGTCTGTTCCTTTAAAGGCACAAACAACTAACCAAACAGCCACCCAGAAATAATGCTTTGGTTCTTGCTGAACAACGGAGGTTTGAACTACAACTTTTACGCTATAAGTGTTCAACTTCAGCCTAAACCCTTTCGGTCTGCAACATTTTCAATTTATGAATGTACAACTGTTTGTTTATGTGAAACTGTTTCTTTATTTTGTTGACCACTGACCGAAGAAATAATAAACATGTGGGGAGGTGTGGCCGGTAGACCGACAGCGAGGCAGGGCACGCCGGGGCCGACCCGGAGATGGCGGCGAGGAGGCGTGGCCGGCGGGCCAGCGGCGAGGCGGATCGCGCCGGGATCGACGCCGAAACACATATCAGGTGCGTGGATCGCCCACCTGGACACAATTATATAATCTCCTCCCAGTGTGTAAAAAGTGGGCAGCTGAGATCGTCGAGGCAGAAGGAGTTGGAGAGCCAACAGTGGATGCAGCGCGGAAGAGAGCGAGAGGCAGACAAAGACGACGCGGCAGACTGAAAAGCGGACCGAAGAACAAGCAGGAAGAGGAGCTGAAAAGCGACCCGAAGAGACTGAGTATTACTGAAAAATAAACAAAGTCAAAACTGCTGGAAGTCATGTCTGTGCTTGGTGGTCCATGGAACCCGGACGACCGTGGGAGACTGCCACAAAACTAAACTAAGCTAACAACTTTTACATGAATATTTTCCAAAATACAACCAAACACCCTTAAAGGTGTTGAACTTTATGTTTTCCCCTGGTCACAGTACACGGTCACAATAGGAACTAACAGGAATACCATTTTGGGGGGAATAATAATGAAAATTCAAAAGCTCTCCCGACCCACCAGAAAAACGTCCTTTCTCCCGCTTCCTGTCCATCCATCTGCCTCCTGCTCACTCTGAAGCAATCTGGCAACAGTCACTTGCCTTCTTCTCCCTGCAAAATTAATTTGACAGGTTTGCATTAAGGCACCTGATCAATACCCACTTAGAGCCGTGAGGGCTAAAGCCAAGAAAAATAACCTACCCTCCGCTCCCCTCAGTACCAGATGAGAAAAAATGAATCTTGGACACTTTTTTCCCCCGGTCCAATTGCTCGGCAGCCCTAAGCCCCGCTCTCTATCACACACACACACACACACACACACACACACACACACACACACACACACACACACACACACACACACACACACACACACACACACACACACACACACACACACGCAGCAGCTCAATGCTTCTCTATCACCAGGCTGACCTCCTGCCATTGATCGGCAGCCCGTTAAGTTGACAGAGGGCCCGAGAAAAGGGCGTGTGTGTTTGTATGTTGTGTGTATGTTTGTGTGTGTGTGTGTGTGTGTGTGTGTGCGTGTGTGTGCTGTGAGACTTTCACTGGGCACTTACGCAGACAACAATCAACTATACAACCTTGATAGAGACTGGGCTCCAGTGCGGACTATAGGTGCTTGTGATTGAGGGCCTGAGAAGACTATCATTTGTGCCAAGTTGAAATAAAACAGAAAGTTATAGGCCATGGATCTAAAAGTGTAAAAAGGAGAGTCCAACAAGACGATCATTGACAGGTTCTACTCAACTACACCGTGTATTACTCTCACATGTTGTTCAAAACTGGACACAATGGGTCGTCAAGACGAAGTTAACATTTTGAAAGACTTGAATCAAAACTGTGGAGTACAAAAGCTAAACTCCCCCACTTATTCCTCCGGATCCATTTGTCACCGTGTCCTTCCAGGACTATCCCTCTCATCCAGTCAGAAATCAATACCTGGGCCCTGAAAAAGGCCCTCAATAAACAGCCATGGGAGAAACATGGCCAGACCTAAAGCCCCCGGCACACAAAAATGACACACCTTTTGTCTTCACACACACACACACATACACACACACCATGACACACCTTATCTTCACCCACACACACACACACAGACAAAATGACACACCTTGTCTTCACACACACACACATACACACACACCATGACACACCTTATCTTCACCCACACACACACACACAGACAAAATGACACACCTTGTCTTCACACACACACACATACACACACACCATGACACACCTTATCTTCACCCACACACACACACACAGACAAAATGACACATACCTTGTCCTTCACACACAAAGTAAATGAACTCACTCAGTTTTCCACAAACTTCATCAAGCAATAGACGGGTATGGGTGTTCCATCCAATGATTTACCCTCAAGGTTGCAGTGATGCTTCAATCCCAGCCATGATTCACTGAAACAACTGAAACATGATTCAATGAAACAACCACCTGGACGTGACGGCTGTAAGTTGGCGTGCACCTGAAGGCAACACTGTGACCATGCAGGCGGTACAATACAATACAATTTTATTTACATACCCTTGATGACACGTGTCTCAAAGGGCTTCACAAACCACCACGACATCCTCGGATCTGAACCCACATCCGGGCAAGTAAAAAACCCAATGGGAATAATGAAAAACCTCGAGAGGGACCGCATATTGGTAATAATAGAACAAGAAAAAGACAAATATCAACCTAATTAGAAGAGGCCATTCCTGAAGGAATTGCGTGTGAATGCTCCAATGCTGAAGTTGAACTGAAGTCCTGGAATTTTGTTGAATTTTGTTTTAGAACTGTTGAAGGAGAGCACGCATTTCCCAAATTCTGAAGTTGGAACAGTTTGAATCAGATGAAAAATGTGGGAATTGTGGAACTTTGACGAATGTCCCATTGATTTCAATGGGAATTTCCCCCCAAAATTGGGAATTTCGGGAAAAGCGGGAAAACTTCAATGACCTGACTGAGTCATACTTGCCAACCTTGAGACCTCCAATATCGGGAGGTGGGGGGTGGGGGCGTGGTTATTTACAGCTAGAATTCACCAACTCGAGTATTTCATATATATATATATATATATATATATATATATATATATATATATATATATATATATATATATATATATATATATATATATATATATATAATATATATATATATATATATATATATATATATGTATGAAATACTTGACTTTCAGTGAATTCTAGCTATATATATATATATATATATATATATATATATATATATATATATATATATATATATATATATACATATATATATATATATATATATATATATATATATATATATATATATATACATATATATATATATATATATATATATATATATATATATATATGTATATATACATATATATATATATATATATATATATATATATATATATATATATATATATATATATATATATATATATATATATATATATATATACATATATATATATATATATATATATATATATATATATATATATTTTTTTTAAATTTTATTTTATTTACATATAAATAAAATAAATACTTGAATTTCACTGTTCCGGTGGCTATCCATTAGATGGCAGTATTGTCCTGTTTAACTTCTCCGTTCATGATGAGTATATCATTTCGGCCACCGTGTTCAATGGAGAAATCTGTTCTACAAAATGTACAGGCAACATACCCCTTCCCCTTCGAACTGTCCTGGATGAACTGAAATTCTTGTTTCCATTCGTTTTGGAACTTGCAAGCGTATTTCTTCATCTTGCTCGTCGACGGCGTCGCCATGTCTGTAATTTCCTCGTTCTTCTGCTTCGTCTCCTTGTTGTGTGCGCAGTTGTGCACTCTACTCTCTAAAAGCCCTAGATGTTATGACGTCATTGGGCAGGCAAGCTGTTTATATTGTGGGAAAGCGGACGTGAGAACAGGCTGTCCCCACTCAGGTCCGCATTGAGCTGGAGGGGGCGTGGCCTCCAGCTCCGGCTGAATACCGGGAGTTTTTCGGGAGAATATTTGTCGGGAGAGGCGCTGAATACCGGGATTCTCCCGCTAAAAACGGGAGGGTTGGCAAGTATGGACTGAGTTGAAGTGGTTGGTGTTGAATTTTTTCAAATCGGTCAAGAAATGTTGAAGTAGTAAACTGTTTTTTTTGTCCCGATTAAGAGGAAAGCTTTGGACAGTGGAATGCTTGAAGTGGGTTGAAAAATGTGGGAGGAGTAGTTGCCATGAAAAAAGGGTGGAAATAGGGCTTTGGAAAACCAGAAATTCTGGAAATTCTGCAATTTTTTTTGGAACTTGGAAAAAAAGTAGTTTGAATTTCCAGAATGGTGGAATGTGTTGAAGGTGGAATGGCTTGAATGGGTTGAAAAATGTGAAATGGTGGAAGTTTGAAAAATGGCCAATTCATTTTGAATGGGAAAAATGCCCTGGAAAACCTGGAATTCTGGGAATTCTGGGAATTCTTGGAATTTGTCAAGGGAAAGCCGGCAATTCCTGAATAGGCTGAACAGTTTGAAGTTGGAACGCTTTGAATCGGGTGAAAAATGTGGAAAGTAGAGCGCCAACATCTGGAGAAGAAGAAGAAGAAGAAGAATAAATAGATGAAATTTGGTGTAGAAAACCATATTTACTGAAGTATGGTTTATAGACTGATACTACACTGGGTATCAATAGTGTTGACATCTGGATCGATCATCCCTACTTTACATTAAAGCCAGCAGTTAGCGTCTTGTGTCGTCCTGCTCACTGCTTAGTCATTCCTTGTTTCTCTAGTCCTCCAGTGATAATGCTACTGTAAAATCATTGTGTATTTTCTGCCATGCCACAAATACTAGCTGGTGTTCTGGCAATTCACACACACCTCCTGGATGTGTGTAAGGAGGAGTGTGTTCAGACTACAGTCGCATCGGATACATATCGGACTTATGAGCACATATTCATTTTAATTTTCCTGAGGGAACTCTCCTGAAGGAATCAGTAAAGTACTATCTATATTAGGATTGTACGGTATAGCGGTACTAGTAATAATAATAATAATGGATTAGATTTATATAGCGCAAGTATCAAAGAAGAGAAGAATAAGTGATTATTACATTTGAACAGAAGTGTAGATAGAACATGTTCAAACAGAAAATAAGCAGATATTAACAGTAAATGAACAAGTAGATTAATAATACATTTTTACAGTTTGTCCCTCATATTACAAAATAATAGGTGTATAAATGACACAATATGTTACTGCATACGTCAGCAGACTAATTAGGGGTCTTTGTTTGTTTACTTACTTCTAAAAGACAAGTTGTCTAGTACAGTGGTCCCCAACCACCGGTACCGGTCCGTGGACTGATTGGTACCGGGCCGCGGCCGCACAAGAAATTTCAAAAAATAAAAAAAAAATAAAAATTTATTTTTTTATTTTTTATTTATTTTTTGTTTTTAAATCAACATACAAAACACAATATATACATTATATATCAATATAATTAAATACAGTCTGCAGGGATACAGTCCGTAAGCACACATGATTGTATTTCTTAATGACAAAAAAATAAAATAAATAAATAAATGAAAATGTACCCCCCCCCCCCCCCCCCCCCACCACCACCACCGGTCCGTGGGATACATTTTCAAGCGTTGTCCGCAAGTACAAAAACGTTGGGACCACTGGTCTAGTATGTTCACTATTTTATTTAAGGACTAAATGACAATAATAAACATATGTTTCATGTACCCTAAGATTTTTTGTTCAAATAAAGACAATAAGGAATTTTTTTGTAGTCCCCCTTATTTCGAAAATGAACAAAAAGTATCGAAAAGTATTGAGATACATGTTGGTTTGATTGATTGATTGAGACTTTTATTAGTAGATTGCACACTACAGTACATATTATGTTTAAAGGCCTACTGAAATGATTTTTTTTTATTTAAACGGGAATAGCAGATCCATTCTATGTGTCATACTTGATCATTTCGCGATATTGCCATATTTTTGCTGAAAGGATTTAATAGAGAAAATCGACGATAAAGTTCGCAACTTTTGCTCGCTGATAAAAAAAAAGCCTTGCCTGTATCGGAAGTAGCGTGACGTTTTTCTATTGTAGATCACAGATTTGTATTTTAAAGCACCTGGGATACTATATCCTCTTGAAAATGAGAGTCGAGAACGCGAAATGGACATTCAGTGCCTTTTATCTCCACAACAATATATCGGCGAAATGCTTTAGCTACGAGCTAACGTGATAGCATCGTGCTTTAACTGCATATAGAAACAAAAGAAATAAACCCCTGACTGGAAGGATAGATAGAAAATCAACAATACTATTAAACCATGGACATGTAAATACACGGTTAATGCTTTCCAGGCTGGCGAAGGTTAACAATGCTGTGCTAATGACGCCATTGAAGCTAACTTAGCAACCGGACAGAGCTATGCTAAAAACATTAGCTCTCCACCTACGCCAGCCAGCCCTCATTTGCTCATCAACACCCGTGCTCACCTGCGTTCCAGCGATCGGCAGAAGGACGAAGGACTTCACCCGATGCGTTTGGCGGCCCGGAGACGTAGGAAGTCAAGGTGAAGTCGGCGGCTAGCGCGGCTAGCGCGGCTAGCGCGGCTAGCGCTCCAACTAAGTCCTCCTGGTTGTGTTGCTGTAGTCCGCTTCTAATACACTGATCCCACCTACAACTGTCTTCTTTGCAGCCTTCATTGTTCATTAAAAAAATTGCAAAAGATGTCCAGAATACTGTGGAATTATGAAATGAAAACAGAGCTTTTTGTATAGGATTCTACGGGGTACCATAACTTCCGTTACTCGGACTTCGTCACGCACATACGTCATCATACCGAGACGTTTTCAAGCGGAAGTGTGGCGGGAAATTTAAAATTGCACTTTATAAGTTAACCCGGCCGTATTGGCATGTGTTGCAATGTTAAGATTTCATCATTGATATATAAACTATCAGACTGCGTGGTCGGTAGTAGTGGCTTTCAGTAGGCCTTTAAATTGACCACTAAATGGTAACACCCCAATAAGTTTTTCAACTTGTTTAAGTCGAGGTCCACGTTAATCAATTCATGGTATATTCATGGTACCGGTACTAAAATTTTGGTATCGGGACAACTGTACCACATACACAAGTGGCCTGAAATTCGGAATAGTGTTGAAATTGATCTGATATCAATCATATACGGGCAAACAAATCTAAGTGGATCTGCAGTGTAGAAGTAGCCCTAATGTCCTTAGACTTTTCCTTCTACTGTAAAATGTTAATAAGAAGACAAAGAAGTGTGAGAAGGCGGACATGAATGCCTGCTGAGCTCCATTACTGAAGACATCCGGGTCAACAAGTGCACCTGAATAACAAGTTCCTTTAGGCGCTACGCGGGTGCCTCACACCTCCCCGGTCAACCCCAACCCATACTGCACCCTCACACACACACACACACACACACACACACACACACACACACACACACACACACACACACACACACACACACACACACACACACACACACACACACACACACACACACACACACACACACACACACACCATACCACCTCCACCAGTCTCAGGCTGATGCAGATTAGAACAGACGTCAATAAATAATTTAGCACTCTTGAGACTTTTAAGTAGGAATCTGTGCTGTGTGAAAGGTGGTAAGTTGTGATGGCGCATCAATCAAAGCCGGTTCAAAGCTGTTAACATCAGCAAAAAAAGGGGGATACGCTTTTTTGTTTCGTTCTATCATCTTCTTCCTCACCTTAGTGGTATTTTGTGGATCTGATGAGACGTCAGACGCCACCTGGACACGTCAGTGGACTCGGCTCTCCCGGGTCATGAGGGATACCATGCAAAGACAAATAGGTGCTGAATACGACATATAATAATTGGGAGGAGAAAACAACGTTCCAATAGGGCACTTTTATTATTTATACACTGTAAAAAAACAACAACAATTGTTAAATAGCAACAGTCAATCAAAATGAGTTAATCACAGCAATAAATGTGGTGGATTCCTGCCAACCAAGAAACAGTAAATAACCTAAATGACTATGGGTATTACATGTAGAAAACTAAATGACTATGGGTGTTACACGTAGAAAACTAAATGACTATGGGTGTTACACATAGAAAACTAAATGACTATGGGTATTACACGTAGAAAACTGAATGACTATGGGTGTTACACGTAGAAAACTAAATGACTATGGGTGTTACACGTAGAAAACTAAATGACTATGGGTGTTACACGTAGAAAACTAAATGACTATGGGTATTACACGTAGAAAACTAAATGACTATGGGTGTTACACGTAGAAAACTAAATGACTATGGGTATTACATGTAGAAAACTAAATGACTAAGGGTGTTATACGTAGAAAACTAAATGACTAAGGGTGTTATACGTAGAAAACTAAATGACTATGGGTGTTACACATAGAAACCTAAATGACTATGGGTGGTACATGTAGAAAACTAAATGACTATGGGTGTTACATGTACAAAACTTAATGACTATGTGTGTAACACGTAGAAACCTAAATGACTATGGGTATTACATGTAGAAAACTAAATGACTAAGGGTGTTATACGTAGAAAACTAAATGACTATGGGTGTTACACGTAGAAACCTAAATGACTATGGGTATTACACGTAGAAAACTAAATGACTAAGGGTGTTATACGTAGAAAACTAAATGACTATGGGTGTTACACGTAGAAACCTAAATGACTATGGGTGTTACATGTACAAAACTTAATGACTATGGGTGTTACACGTAGAAACCTAAATGACTATGGGTATTACATGTAGAAAACTAAATGACTAAGGGTGTTATACGTAGAAAACTAAATGACTATGGGTGTTACACGTAGAAACCTAAATGACTATGGGTATTACACGTAGAAAACTAAATGACTAAGGGTGTTATACGTAGAAAACTAAATGACTAAGGGTGTTATACGTAGAAAACTAAATGACTATGGGTGTTACACATAGAAACCTAAATGACTATGGGTGTTACATGTAGAAAACTAAATGACTATGGGTGTTACACGTAGAAAACTAAATGACTATGGGTGTTACACGTAGAAAACTAAATGACTATGGGTGTTACACGTAGAAAACTAAATGACTATGGGTATTATACGTAGAAAACTAAATGACTATGGGTGTTACACATAGAAAACTAAATGACTATGAGTGTTACACATTGAAAACTAAATGACTATGGGTGTTACACGTAGAAAACTAAATGACTATGGGTGTTACACGTACAAAACTTAATGACTATGGGTGTTACACGTAGAAACCTAAATGACTATGGGTATTACATTTAGAAAACTAAATGACTAAGGGTGTTATACGTAGAAAACTAAATGACTATGGGTGTTACACATAGAAAACTAAATGACTATGGGTGTTACACGTAGAAAACTAAATGACTATGGGTATTACACGTAGAAAACTAAATGACTATGGGTATTACACGTAGATAACTCAATGACTATGGGTGTTACATGTAGAAAACTAAATGACTATGGGTATTACACGTAGATAACTCAATGACTATGGGTGTTACACATAGAAAACTAAATGACTATGGGTGTTACACATAGAAAACTAAATGACTATGGGTGTTATACGTAGAAAACTAAATGACTATGGGTGTTACACATAGAAAACTAAATGACTATGGGTGTTACACATAGAAAACTAAATGACTATGGGTGTTACACGTAGAAAACTAAATGACTAAGGGTGTTATACGTAGAAAAGTAAATGACTATGGGTGTTACACATAGAAACCTAAATGACTATGGGTATTACATGTAGAAAACAAAAATGACTATGGGTGTTATACGAAGAAAACTAAATGACTATGGGTGTTACACGTAGAAAAGTCAATGACTATGGGTGTTACACATAGAAAACTAAATGACTATGGGTATTACACGTAGAAAACTAAATGACTATGGGTGTTATACGTAGAAAACTAAATGACTATGGGTGTTACACGTAGAAAACTAAATGACTATGGGTGTTACACGTAGAAAACTCAATGACTATGGGTGTTACACGTAGAAAACTAAATGACTATGGGTGTTACACGTAGAAAACTAAATGACTATGGGTATTATTCGTAGAAAACTAAATGACTATGGGTATTATTCGTAGAAAACTAAATGACTATGGGTGTTACACGTAGAAAACTAATGACTATGGGTGTTACACGTAGAAAACTAAATGACTATGGGTGTTACACGTAGAAAACTAAATGACTATGGGTATTATTCGTAGAAAACTAAATGACTATGGGTATTATTCGTAGAAAACTAAATGACTATGGGTGTTACACGTAGAAAACTAAATGACTATGGGTGTTACACGTAGAAAACTACAAATTGGACAATGCATTTCCAAATACTGTAGTGTCAGAACAATACAAATACTCCCTACTTTACGGTATTATTCTGTCTAAATCTGTCAGTCTTGTCCCTGACAGTTTGGTTATGTTTTAGTTTTTCCTGTTTGTCGGTATTTCCTGTCAGCGCTTTTATTTTGGTTGTTTCCTGCTTGTCTCCCTGAGTGCTGTTTCCCCTCAGCTGCGGCTGATTGACACCTGGCCACACCTGGTGTCAATCAGCCGGCTGCTATTCATACCTGCCCTCCCACCTCCAAAGACATACACCTGGGGTTAGGCTCCTCCCACCTCCAAAGACATGCACCTGGGGTTAGGCTCCTCCCACCTCCAAAAACATACACCTGGGGTTAGGCTCCTCCCACCTCCAAAGACATACACCTGGGGTTAGGCTCCTCCCACCTCCAAAGACATGCACCTGGGGTTAGGCTCCTCCCACCTCCAAAAACATACACCTGGGGTTAGGCTCCTCCCACCTCCAAAGACATACACCTGGGGTTAGGCTCCTCCCACCTCCAAAGACATACACCTGGGGTTAGGTTGATTGGCAACATGTATTGGCCCTGATGTGTTTTACGGCAGCTGCCAAAATGTTACCTTAAATTCTTTAGGTTTTATTTGTAAACGTGTTAACAATATATAATTTTTTTTTATAGTCATTTACCATAAGCAAAAACAATGATCAACTGTAAAATGAAGGGATTCAACATCAACATAACTTAACATCCTGCTCATCGTGACTGTATCTTTTTTACGGTGAACTCCTGGCAACCACATCTGCCTGCGCTTTACCGTGCATCGTGTATATAATAGTGTCAGGTACATCGTGTATATAATAGTGTCAGGTACATCGTGTTTAAAATAGTGTCAGGTACATCGTGTTTAAAATAGTGTCAGGTACATCGTGTATATAATAGTGTCAGGTACATCGTGTATATAATAGTGCCAGGTACATTGTGTTTATAATAGTGTCAGGTACATTGTGTATATAATAGTGTCAGGTACATCGTGTTTATAATAGTGTCAGGTACATTGTGTATATAATAGTGTCAGGTACATCGTGTTTATAATAGTGCCAGGTACATTGTGTTTATAATAGTGTCAGGTACATTGTGTATATAATAGTGCCAGGTACATTGTGTTTATAATAGTGTCAGGTACATTGTGTATATAATAGTGTCAGGTACATCGTGTATATAATAGTGCCAGGTACATTGTGTTTATAATAGTGTCAGGTACATTGTGTATATAATAGTGTCAGGTACATCGTGTTTATAATAGTGTCAGGTACATTGTGTATATAATAGTGTCAGGTACATCGTGTTTATAATAGTGGCAGGTACATCGTGTTTATAATAGTGTCAGGTACATCGTGTATATAATAGTGCCAGGTACATCGTGTTTATAATAGTGTCAGGTACATTGTGTATATAATAGTGTCAGGTACATCGTGTTTATAATAGTGTCAGGTACATCGTGTATATAATAGTGCTAGGTACATCGTGTTTATAATTGTGTCAGGTACATTGTGTATATAAAAGTGTCAGGTACATCATGTATATAATAGTGCCAGGTACATCGTGTTTATAATAGTGTCAGGTACATCGTGTTTATAAAAGTGTCAGGTACATCGTGTTTATAATAGTGTCAGGTACATTGTGTATATAATAGTGTCAGGTACATCGTGTATATAATAGTGTCGGGTACATCGTGTTTATAATAGTGTCAGGTATATCGTGTATATAATAGTGTCAGGTACATCGTGTATATAATAGTGTCAGGTACATCGTGTATATAATAGTGTCAGGTACATCATGTATATAATAGTGTCAGGTACATCGTGTATATAATAGTGTCAGGTACATCGTGTTTATAATAGTGTCAGGTATATCGTGTTTATAATAGTGTCAGGTACATCGTGTTTATAATAGTGTCAGGTACATCGTGTTTATAATAGTGTCAGGTACATCGTGTATATAATAGTGTCAGGTACACCGTGTTTATAATAGTGTCAGGTACATCGTGTATATAATAGTGTCAGGTACATCATGTATATAATAGTGTCAGGTACATCGTGTATATAATAGTGTCAGGTACATCGTGTTTATAATAGTGTCAGGTACATCGTGTTTATAATAGTGTCAGGTATATCGTGTTTATAATAGTGTCAGGTACATCGTGTTTATAATAGTGTCAGGTACATCGTGTTTATAATAGTGTCAGGTACATTGTGTTTATAATAGTGTCAGGTACATCGTGTTTATAATAGTAGCAGGTACATCGTGTTTATAATAGTGTCAGGTACATCGTGTATATAATAGTGTCAGGTACATCGTGTATATAATAGTGTCAGGTACATCGTGTTTATAATAGTGTCAGGTACATCGTGTTTATAATAGTGTCAGGTACATTGTGTATATAATAGTGTCAGGTACATCGTGTATATAATAGTGTCAGGTACATCGTGTATATAATAGTGTCAGGTACATTGTGTTTATAATAGTGTCAGGTACATTGTGTATATAATAGTGTCAGGTACATCGTGTTTATAATAGTGTCAGGTACATCGTGTATATAATAGTGTCAGGTACATCGTGTATATAATAGTGTCAGGTACATCTTGTATATAATAGTGTCAGGTACATCGTGTATATAATAGTGTCAGGTACATCGTGTATATAATAGTGTCAGGTACATTGTGTATATAATAGTGTCAGGTACATCGTGTTTATAATAGTGTCAGGTACATTGTGTATATAATAGTGTCAGGTACATCGTGTTTATAATAGTGTCAGGTACATCGTGTTTATAATAATGTCAGGTACATTGTGTATATAATAGTGTCAGGTACATCGTGTTTATAATAGTGTCAGGTACATCGTGTATATAATAGTGTCAGGTACATCGTGTTTATAATAGTGTCAGGTACATCGTGTTTATAATAGTGTCAGGTACATTGTGTATATAATAGTGTCAGGTACATCGTGTTTATAATAGTGTCAGGTACATCATGTTTATAATAGTGTCAGGTACATCATGTATATAAAAGTGTCAGGTACATCGTGTTTATAATAGTTTCAGGTACATCGTGTATATAATAGTGTCAGGTACATCGTGTATATAATAGTGTCAGGTACATCGTGTTTATAATAGTGTCAGGTACATTGTGTATATAATAGTGTCAGGTACATCGTGTTTATAATAGTGTCAGGTACATCGTGTTTATAATAGTGTCAGGTACATCATGTATATAAAAGTGTCAGGTACATCGTGTTTATAATAGTTTCAGGTACATCGTGTATATAATAGTGTCAGGTACATCGTGTTTATAATAGTGTCAGGTACATTGTGTATATAATAGTGTCAGGTACATCGTGTTTATAATAGTGTCAGGTACATTGTGTATATAATAGTGTCAGGTACATCGTGTTTATAATAGTGTCAGGTACATCGTGTTTATAATAGTGTCAGGTACATCGTGTGTATAATAGTGGCAGGTACATCATGTATATAAAAGTGTCAGGTACATCGTGTTTATAATAGTTTCAGGTACATCGTGTATATAATAGTGTCAGGTACATCGTGTTTATAATAGTGTCAGGTACATCGTGTTTATAATAGTGTCAGGTACATCGTGTATATAATAGTGTCAGGTACATCGTGTATATAATAGTGTCAGGTACATCGTGTATATAATAGTGTCAGGTACATTGTGTTTATAATAGTGTCAGGTACATTGTGTATATAATAGTGTCAGGTACATTGTGTATATAATAGTGTCAGGTACATCGTGTTTATAATAGTGTCAGGTACATCGTGTTTATAATAGTGTCAGGTACATCGTGTTTATAATAGTGTCAGGTACATCGTGTATATAATAGTGTCAGGTATATCGTGTTTATAATAGTGTCAGGTACATTGTGTATATAATAGTGTCAGGTACATCGTGTATATAATAGTGTCAGGTACATCGTGTATATAATAGTGTCAGGTACATCGTGTATATAATAGTGTCATATACATTGTGTATATAATAGTGTCAGGTACATCGTGTTTATAATAGTGTCAGGTACATCGTGTATATAATAGTGTCATATACATCGTGTATATAATAGTGTCAGGTACATCGTGTTTACAATAGTGTCAGGTACATCGTGTATATAATAGTGTCAGGTATATCGTGTTTATAATAGTGTCAGGTACATTGTGTATATAATAGTGTCAGGTACATCGTGTATATAATAGTTTCAGGTACATCGTGTATATAATAGTGTCAGGTACATCGTGTATATAATAGTGTCATATACATTGTGTATATAATAGTGTCAGGTACATCGTGTTTATAATAGTGTCAGGTACATCGTGTATATAATAGTGTCATATACATCGTGTATATAATAGTGTCAGGTACATCGTGTTTACAATAGTGTCAGGTACATTGTGTATATAATAGTGTCAGGTACATCGTGTATATAATAGTGTCATATACATTGTGTATATAATAGTGTCAGGTACATCGTGTTTATAATAGTGTCAGGTACATCGTGTATATAATAGTGTCAGGTACATCGTGTATATAATAGTGTCAGGTACATCGTGTTTACAATAGTGTCAGGTACATTGTGTATATAATAGTGTCAGGTACATTGTGTATATAATAGTGTCAGGTACATCGTGTATATAAAAGTGTTATTTGATAGCTAAATGTGTCACGCTCCACCATGGCTGATGTGATGAAATACTTGCATGTGAAATGAGCTGAATGAGACGTGTGTGGCTCACACATTGCAGCGCCTTAATATGATGAGAAGTCAAATAGCTAAAAAAAAACAACCTTACATTTGTTTATAAACATTTATTTATCATTTAAATGTAGTTTTACCACCGCGCAGATTCTGCAGGTTGTCAAATTAAAATGTCTGGGACGAGCATTTACACACATTATGGTATGCAAGCAAGAAATGGAAGCGCTCACACACACACACACACACACACACACACACACACACACACACACACACACACACACACACACACACACACACACACACACACACACACACACACACACACACACACACACACACACACACACACACACAGCTCAATTCTCCGGTGTCATCAGCAGATGTGTACATACCCTCATCTCGATACAATACAGATAAGCTAATAGCCTCTGTGGCTCCCAGCCTGCTTCTGATCTCCATAAAATCCCTGAAGACACACACACACACACACACACACACACACACACACACACACACACACACACACACACACACACACACACACACACACACACACACACACACACACACACACACACACACACACTGAGGAAAGCGTCTATCTGCTTAAATCCAATAATATGTCGACACCTGGCGCTCCGTGGGGACTGTGTGAGACCTGGTTTACATCAAGCAGCATTCAGAGAAGACCATGGAGATACTTTCATCTCCAAATGAGGAGGATTGCGGTCAGATAGATTCCACTTAAACTGATCCCAGTTCAGGCGAATGCATCCTAGGCCTATGTTTTTCTACTGGTGATCCGACGAGAACATGGAAACGTTGCATTGCAGAGAGAACCACCTGTGGCAGAGATGATAACCACGTAAGGTAAAAACGACCGTAAAGCTCAGTCGCCAGAATTTGACAGTAAAATTGTGTGAAATGAAATACCGTGAGTCAATTGAGCATTTCCTCTTTCTGGCTGAATGTATTTGTTTGTTCAAAATAGGGAGAAATTGGATTTTTGATTTTGATTAAAGGCCTACTGAAATGATTTTTTAAAATTTAAACGGGAATAGCAGATCCATTCTATGTGTCATACTTGATCATTTCGCGATATTGCCATATTTTTGCTGAAAGGATTTAATAGAGAAAATCGACGATAAAGTTCGCAACTTTTGCTCGCTGATAAAAAAAAGCCTTGCCTGTAGCGGAAGTAGCGTGACGTCACAGGAGCTAGTATTCCTCACAATTCCCCGTTGTTTACAATGGAGCGAGAGAGATTCGGACCGAGAAAGTGATGATTACCCCATTAATTTGAGCGAGGATGAAAGATTCGTAGATGAGGAACGTTACAGTGAAGGACTTGAGAGGCAGTGATGGACGTATCTTTTTTCGCTCTGACCGTAACTTAGGTACAAGCTGGCTCATTGGATTCCACATTCTCCTTTTTCTATTGTGGATCACGGATTTGTATTTTAAACCACCTGGGATACTATATCCTCTTGAAAATGAGAGTCGAGAACGCGAAATGGACATTCAGTGCCTTTTATCTCCACGACAATACGTCGGCGAAATGCTTTAGCTACGAGCTAACGTGATAGCATCGTGCTTTAACTGCATATACAAACAAAAAAATAAAGGATAGAAGGAAGGATAGATAGAAAATCAACAATACTATTAAACCGTGGACATGTAAATACACGGTTAATGCTTTCCAGCCTGGCGAAGGTTAACAATGCTGTGCTAACGACGCCATTGAAGCTAACTTAGCAACTTAGCAACGGGACCTCACAGAGCTATGCTAAAAACATTAGCTCTCCACCTACGCCAGCCAGCCCTCATCTGCTCATCAACACCCGTGCTCACCTGCGTTCCAGCGATCGGCAGAAGGACGAAGGACTTCACCCGATGCGTTTTGGTGGCCCGGAGACGTAGGAAGTCAAGGTGAGGTCGCCGGCTAGCGCGGCTAGCGCTCCAACAAAGTCCTCCTGGTTGTGTTGCTGTAGTCCGCTGCTAATACACCGATCCCACCTACAACTGTCTTCTTTGCAGCCTTCATTGTTCATTAAACAAATTGCAAAAGATGTCCAGAATACTGTGGAATTATGAAATGAAAACAGAGCTTTTTGTATAGGATTCTACGGGTACCATAACTTCCGTTACTCTGACTTCGTCACGCGCATACGTCATCATACCGCGACGTTTCAGCCGGATATTTCCCGGGAAGTTTTAAAAGTCACTTTATAAGTTAACCCGGCCGTATTGGCATGTGTTGCAATGTTAAGATTTCATCATTGATATATAAACTATCAGACTGCGTGGTCGCTAGTAGTAGGTTTCAGTAGGCCTTTAAGGATCCCCATTAGCTGGCTGCCTCAACAACCCACTAGTCTTCCTGGGGTCCACAATTCAATACAATTACAAGTAAAAGCATATAATTATAACTACACAATACAGAAAAAAATAAAAGCATCAATAAAAAACAAGCAAACAATTTACAGTCACAGAATAATAATTACCATATAAATATAACTACACAATATAAAACCAAAGAAATCATGAATGAGCAAACTAATTAAAATATTACTCTGTTTTTAAAAACCTGTTTACTTTCAATGCTGGTGAGAATTCGAGGCAGGTTATTCCAGAGCGATAAAGATCTATAAATAAAAGATTTCCGCAAAGCATTCTTCCTGGGACGAGGGAGTACAAAATGCCCCTCACTGGATGCCCTGGTATTGTGATTATGTATAGTGCTACTGTGAACTATTTGGGCCATGAGAAAAGCAGGAGTTTTACTAGCGGTTACTGATTTGAACAATATAAGAGTATTAGCCAACAACCTGTTCTGCACTGTTAGCCAGGAAAGAGAAGCATTCATTTGGTTCACATTGGTTCTTAGTGAACAACCAAGAACCAGCCTTGCTGCCCTATTCTGGACTATCTGGAGCTTACTGATCTCACCACTTGCAGCAGACGCCCAGACTGTAGAACAATAGTCCAGATGACACAAGACTAAACTCTTAACAATTTGACAAAGAAGAGGTGGATCAGCAAAACCAGCACATTTCCTGGAAATACCAACAGCCCTTCCCATCTTTGTAACTATAACACTGATATGATTTGACCGGGATAGAGTGCAGTCCAGCATCACTCCAAGGAGCTTGGCACTTCTGACCTGTTGAACTGTTGAAATAACTAGCCTCAAATCCAACTTTGGGTCACAGGATAACCCTTGCCTAGTCCCCATGTCTTCTAAACCAGAGCTCTTCAATGGTTTCAGAGCCAAGGACCCAGAACTGATGGAGAGATGGAGAGGGGACCCCGCTACTACAGGTGTGTCCAAAGTGTGGCCCCGGGCCATTTTGGGGTCGCAGCTCCAGTTTTGTTGGCCCACTGCATAATGTTCAAAAAGAATCAAAGCAAAAAAACTGTGAAAATGTGAGAAAAAAGAGAAAAAATGTGCAATTGATGTTATACTAATAATTTACAACAGCACCCGGACACAACATGTTTTTCTTATATATATACATACATACATACATATGGTCTGTCAAATGATTTTTTATTTTTTTTTAAATCAGATTAATCACATTTTGCAATTTGGATTAATCCTGACTAACCACAGGTGATAATAGCACACCAGTCATAGTCTCCTCGCTCATTTTTTGTACTAACATATGTACTAACTTATATACTAAAATATATGTACTGACCTGATCACTGACCATATAGCGGTTCAGGTAAAATAACTTCGGGGGGACAAGTCCTATAAAAGAACTTGTACGGTCAGTCTAAGTATACATTTTGACAGCCCTAACTTATATATGTATATAAACTTAAATATGTATATGTATATATAGACATTTACATTTGTGGGAAAATTAGTGGGGAGAATATTCAAAAAAACTAACATTTTTTTAAACATTTCTTAACCCCCGTGCAGTACTTCTGCGGGGCCACTGGGGGAGGCGGACATTATATTCAAAACTTCTGTTCTAAACTTAATATCTGATCATGCAACAAAATATCAAATGTGTATATCTGCGTTCAAATGGTTTTATGATTTAAAGTTAAAGTTAAAGTACCAATGATTGTCACGCACACACTAGGTGTGGTGAAATTTGTCCTCTGCATTTGACCCATCCCCTTGATCACCCCCTGGGAGGTGAGGGGAGCAGTGGGCAGCAGCGTAGCCGCGCCCGGGAATCATTTTTGGTGATTTAACCCCCAATTCCAACCCTTGATGCTGAGTGCCAAGCAGGGAGGTAATGGCTCCCATTTTTATAGTCTTTGGTATGACCCGGCCGGGGTCATACCAAAGCATTAAATCGTCAAATTGTGTAATGATAATATTTTATTATGTCCATCATGTTCCAGTCTTTAGAGTGAACCTCAGGGCCCTCCGAGTAAATAATAGCAGAGTGAAATCCACTTCACTGGGTGGCTTGGAAAGGATCTGAGGAGATCTGATAATCACCTGTGGGATTTGTGCGAGTGTCTGAGTTTGATTCCAGGCGGTGAGGAGAGACACCACTAGGATGCTCTACATCAGGGGTGTCCAAACTTTTTCCACTGAGGGCCGCACACGGAGAAATTAAAGCATGTGGGGGCCATTTTGATATTTTTCATTTTCAAACCATACCAAAATATATGCATTTTTTTTATTTATTTTACCTTTAGGGGTCCCGGGTACCATAAAGGGTCTCAGTCATTAAAATGTTAAAAATAAGTCAGATTATTATTTTTTCTAAATTATTTAACACTTACAGTAAATCTCTATATCAACTTCAAGTTGATATAAAGTAATACAAATTAAAAAAATGTTTTATGGCTTTTCTGTCAAAAACAACTTAGTTTTTTTATAGTACAACTGAAATAATATTAATTATTTCATATTTTTGAGTAATCACAGTGAAAAAATAAATAATGGGGGCCATTTTGATATTTTTCATTTTCAAACCATAACAAAATATATGCATTTTGTAATTTATTTTACCTTTAGGGGTCCCGGGGACCATAAAGGGTCTCAGTCATTAAAATGTTAAAAATAAGTCAAATTATTATTAATATTTTTTATATAATGCTTACAGTAAATCTCTATATCAACTTCAAGTTGATATAAAGTAATACAAATTAAAAAAAATGTTTTATGGCTTTTTTGTCAAAAACAACTTAGTTTTTTTATAGTACAACTGAAATAATATTAATTATTTCATATTTTTGAGTAATCACAGTGAAAAAATAAATAATGGGGGCCAGTTTGATATTTTTCATTTTCAAACCATAACAAAATATATGCATTTTGTAATTTATTTTACCTTCAGGGGTCCCGGGGACCATAAAGGGTCTCAGTCATTAAAATGTTAAAAATAAGTCAAATTATTATTAATATTTTTTATATAATGCTTACAGTAAATCTCTATATCAACTTCAAGTTGATATAAAGTAATACAAAAAAAAGGTTTTATGGCTTTTCTGTCAAAAACAACTTTGTTTTTTTAATAGTACAACTGAAATAATATTAATTCTTTCATATTTTTGAGTAATCACAGTGAAAAAATAAATAATGGGGGCCATTTTGATATTTTTCATTTTCAAACCATAACAAAATATATGCATTTTGTAATTTATTTTACCTTTAGGGGTCCCGGGGACCATAAAGGGTCTCAGTCATTAAAATGTTAAAAATAAGTCAAATTATTATTAATATTTTTTATATAATGCTTACAGTAAATCTCTATATCAACTTCAAGTTGATATAAAGTAATACAAAAAAAAGGTTTTATGGCTTTTCTGTCAAAAACAACTTTGTTTTTTTAATAGTACAACTGAAATAATATTAATTCTTTCATATTTTTGAGTAATCACAGTGAAAAAATAAATAATGGGGGCCATTTTGATATTTTTCATTTTCAAACCATAACAGAATATATGCATTTTGTAATTTATTTTACCTTTAGGGGTCCTGGGGACCATAAAGGGTCTCAGTCATTAAAATGTTAAAAATAAGTCAAATTATTATTAATATTTTTTATATAATGCTTACAGTAAATCTCTATATCAACTTCAAGTTGATATAAAGTAATACCAAAAACAGGTTTTATGGCTTTTCTGTCAAAAACAACTTTGTTTTTTTTATAGTAAAACTGAAATATGCAGTATTTAGTAATTAGAGCCCTAAAAGATCAATAATGCAGGACACCATTGATTTTAATTATTTAATATTTTTGAAAAAATAATTCATTATAACATGGATTTTTTGTCTTTTTTTTATTGTTTTTGAGCAATGGCAAAAAAAGAAAAATGAAGAAAGACAAGAGAAAAAAAAACAGCCTGCATGGCAGCTTTTGTGTCAACATTGCAACTTGTTTTCGTTAGATTTCACCTCATTCCACTTTTTTTAATGTTCTTTTTTATTTTTACAATAGTATTTCCAGAATGTGTGGCGGGCCGGTAAACAATTAGCTGCGGGCCGCAAATGGCCCCCGGGCCGCACTTTGGACACCCCTGCTCTACATCAAGTCAATAACACATTTTTTCTTACAGGACACACTTAGGATGCTCTACATCAGGTCAATAACACCTTTTTTTCTTACAGGACACACTTTGGATGCTCTACATCAGGTCAATAACACCTTTTTTTCTTACAGGACACACTGGTACCACGACACTGAGCAGGGACACGTATAGTCCACACTTGTTATTAGTCCAGTAATATAAAGGCCTCCTAATATTAATCAACATGTGTACAACATACAGAACTTTCCATGACTGTGCAACAGTTTATTAGGAACTGGGAAAAGTAATGACTCAAACAATAAATGAATCACTAAAAGCTAATGAATGTAAAATATCAGGTGCAATAAAGTTAGACTATGAATGCCATTGGAGCTCTCTGAAAAGCAATCATTACACGTTTGTTTAATTTCCCTCTTGTCTGATGTGTTAGACGTGTCAATCACTACACACAATGGTATCCAACCTGTGTCAATCACTACACACAATGACACACAACCTAGCGTTTGCCAAAGGGTAATGAATGTTCTTCTATGACCCGTCTTGGCTTGGATCAGCGATATTGACAGCTTTTCAATTCCACCTATTGAAATGCCTTATTGTTGCTGTGACGACAACACACACACACACACACGCACACACACACACACTCCCTTGTATTTATTACTGTGGATGGGGGCGTGGTCTGCGGGCCTGCCGCAAAGCAGGGTGTGTAAGGACCGGCCTCGAAGTCAGCGGCAGGTGAGTAGATTGCCCAGCTGGGGCTGGTTATCTAATCACCTGTCGCCCTTATTAGCAGCAGCCGGACCGAGACACGTTGTTGGAGTTGGAGTTGCAGACAGACACTACCCGTATGTGCCCGCCGGGACCACGCCGCAAGAAGGAGAGCAGCAGAAGGACTGGAAAGTTGCAAGAACAGCGTGCTGTGTTGGCGCGTGTGCGCACAAATAAAATACATTGTTACACCGGACTACCAGGCTCACGAGAAGATCTATCACGGTCAGGAGGACCCACAAGAGGGAAACGTCACAGTTACCTTCTTGAGACCTCTAAAAAATGCCTCCCTCTTCAGGACCAGCCTTTCTAGATATATAAAGAAGTGTATTTACAACATTAATAATATATACATACTATGCAAATATAAAAAAAGCTTGTTGTGAAAAATGAGTTGGAATCTCACAAGAAAAAGGTCACAATTTCACAAGAAAAAGGTCACAATCTCACAAGTAAAAGGTCACAATTTCACAAGAAAAAAGTCGTAATTTTACTCAACGCAAGTCAAAATTTTACAAGAAAAACTGTACATTTGTGCAATATTATGACAAAAGTTGGATTTTTACTCAATACCAGTCACAATCTCACAAGAAAAAGGTCACAATTTCACAAGAAAAAGTCATAATTTTACTCAACGCAAGTCAAAATTTTACAAGAAAAACTGTACATTTGTGCAATATTACGACAAAAGTTGGATTTTTACTCAATAACAGTCACAATTTCACAAGAAAAAGGTCACAATCTCACAAGAAAAAGGTCACAATTTCACAAGAAAAAGTCGTAATTTTACTCAACGCAAGTCAAAATTTTACAAGAAAAACTGTACATTTGTGCAATATTACGACAAAAGTTGGATTTTTACTCAATAACAGTCACAATTTCACAAGAAAAAGGTCACAATCTCACAAGAAAAAGGTCACAATTTCACAAGAAAAAGTCGTAATTTTACTCAACGCAAGTCAAAATTTTACAAGAAAAACTGTACATTTGTGCAATATTACGACAAAAGTTGGATTTTTACTCAATAACAGTCTTTGCACCTGTCAATGTTTACTCTTGTATGCACGTTAAACCAGCAAAAAATCCTGACTTTGGAGCAATGTTCACGGACTCTAGTATTTGGCTCTCTGTTAGATGCAATGTTATTGGGACCATGATTTATGTCATCACTTGTTCACACCTCCTCATATGGAAGCTACTTTTCCTTCTTCATGTCTCAAGAAGGGTAGGAATACAAGAACACACACACACACACACACACACACACACACACACACACACACACACACACACACCGCATGTCTCGGTGCCGCCAATCAATCTGACGCTAACATCGCATTCCTTCCAGCTGCTCCCACAGAGGGAAAGAAGGGTGTGCGTGCCTCTTCACTGTCACCCACTTGACCCAGCCTAACCTTGACCTTTGACCTTGAGTGGTCCAGGGTTCAAGTGGGGGGACAGAAAGGGTTAGACCGAGGTTGATGAAAGGTGAGGATCAATAGAGGTGTTGTCGCCAGTTTGAGGAGAATAAAAGACAAGATTATTGGGTGACATGTTGGATTGTACATCCATCCATTTATCCATCCATCCATCCATCCATCCATCCATCCATCCATCCATCCATCCAGCCATACATCCAGCCATACATCCATCCATCCATCCATCCATACATCCATCCATCCATCCATCCATCCATTTATCCATCCATCCATCCATACATCCATCCATACATACATCCATCCATCCAGCCATCCATCCATCCATCCATCCATCCATACATCCATCCATCCATCCATCCATCCATCCACCAATACATTCATCCATCCATCCATCCATCCATCCATCCATCCATCCATCCATCCATACATACATACATACATACATACATACATACATACATCCATACATCCATACATCCATCCATACATCCATCCATCCATCCATTTATCCATCCATCCATACATACATCCATACATACATCCATCCATCCAGCCATCCAGCCATCCAGCCATCCATCCATCCATCCATCCATCCATCCATCCATCCATCCACTCTACAGGTTGACTACAATTGACTATTTATTGTCGTACATGACATGATTTGTAAGTAATGCTATTAAAGATACTCGTTATAAAAGGTGGCCAAAAAGCTCCAAATGAGGATGCTGAAAAAAAGGATTCCTATCTGAACTGTGATTGTCTTTCAAAGCAAAACAGTTAGCTGTTGTCACATTTATATCCTTCATAAAACTGCAAATTCATTATTGGTAAATATATATATTTTTTACATCCGATCAGGAATCTATTTATTATAAAACATAATTCAGCTTGGCATATTTTATGAGCTGATACTGGTTATTTTCCAGTAGATTTCATGACTATAAGTGAAATATGAAGCAGGCATGTGTTGATCAATTGACCATCGATCTGTATCGACAATTTTCATGAAGGAGAATGTGATCGCCATTGCAGATGAAAACATTTGAACAAACAATGATCCCCTCCGACTGACACTTTATTTCATTTTAGTCGCCCTGCTGATTATGTCATGTCCATACACAGTGTGGAGCGGCTTCTAATAATAATCACCTCCATTACGGAAAATTAACTGCATTTCTATGCATCTTAGCTATTATTATGGTATTAGGTAGTATTTTTTATTTTTTATTTATTTATTTATCACCCCCCCATTGTTTACCTGTTTCTCACCTTTTTTGTAAGGGGCGCCAGAAGTTGGCAGACTCGTCAGCGATCCTGTTCTGTCTCCCTGTAATGTTTGATCCTGTTCTGTCTCCCTTTCTGTCTCCCTGTAATGTTTGATCCTGTTCTGTCTCCCTGTAATGTTTGATCCTATTCTGTCTCCCTGTAATGTTTGATCCTGTTCTGTCTCCCTGTAATGTTTGATCCTATTCTGTCTCCCTGTAATGTTTGATCCTGTTATGTCTCCCTGTAATGTTTGATCCTGTTTTGTCTCCCTGTAATGTTTAATCCTGTTCTGTCTCCCCGTAATGTTTGATCCTGTTCTGTCTCCTTGTAATGTTTGATCCTGTTCTGTCTCCCCGTAATGTTTGATCCTGTTCTGTCTCCCTGTAATGTTGAACCTGTTCTGTCTCCCTGTAATGTTTGATCCTATTCTGTCTCCCTGTAATGTTTTATCCTGTTCTGTCTCCCCGTAATGTTTGATCCTGTTCTGTCTCCCTGTACTGTTTAATCATGTTCTGTCTCCCTGTAATGTTTTATCGTGTTCTGTATCCCTGTAATGTTGAACCTGTTCTGTCTCCCTGTAATGTTTGATCCTGTTCTGTCTCCCTGTAATGTTTGATCCTATTCTGTCTCCCTGTAATGTTTGATTCTATTCTGTCTCCCTGTAATGTTCCATCCTGTTGTGTCTCCCTGTAATGTTTGATCCTGTTCTGTCTCCTCGTAATGTTTGATCATGTTCTGTCTCCCTGTAATGTTTAATCCTGTTCTGTCTCCCTGTAATGTTTTATCCTGTTCTGCCTCCCTGTAATGTTGAACCTGTTCTGTCTCCCTGTAATGTTTGATCCTATTCTGTCTCCCTGTAATGTTTTATCCTGTTCTGTCTCTCCGTAATGTTTGATCCTGTTCTGTCTCCCTGTACTGTTTGATCATGTTCTGTCTCCCTGTAATGTTTAATCCTGTTCTGTCTCCCTGTAATGTTTAATCCTGTTCTGTCTCCCTGTAATGTTTAATCCTGTTCTGTCTCCCTGTAATGTTTTATCCTGTTCTGTCTCCCTGTAATGTTGAACCTGTTCTGTCTCCCTGTAATGTTTGATCCTATTCTGTATCCCTGTAATGTTTTATCCTGTTCTGTATCCCCGTAATGTTTGATCCTGTTCTGTCTCCCTGTAATGTTAGATTCTATTCTGTCTCCCTGTAATGTTTGATTCTTTTATGTCTCCCTGTAATGTTTGATCCTGTTCTGTCTCCCTGTAATGTTTGATCCTGTTCTGTCTTCCTGTAATGTTTGAACCGATTCTGTCTCCCTGTAATGTTTGATCCTGTTCTGTCTCCCTGTAATGTTTGATCCTATTCTGTTTCGCTGTAATATTTGATCCTATTCTGTCTCCCTGTAATGTTTGATCCTGTTCTGTCTCCCTGTAATGTTTGATCCTGTTCTATCTCCCCGTAATGTTTGATCCTGTTCTGTCTCCCTGTAATGTTTGATCCTGTTCTGTCTCCCCGTAATGTTTGATCCTGTTCTGTCTCCCTGTAATGTTTGATCCTGTTCTGTCTCCCTGTAATGTTTGATCCTGTTCTGTCTCCCTGTAATGTTTTATCCTGTTCTGTCTCCCCGTAATGTTTGATCCTATTCTGTCTCCCTGTAATGTCAGATTCTATTCTGTCTCCCTGTAATGTTTGATTATTTTCTGTCTCCCTGTAATGTTTGATCCTGTTCTGTCTCCCTGTAATGTTTGATCCTATTCCGTCTCCCCGTAATGTTTGATCATGTTCTGTCTCCCTGTAATGTTTAATCCTGTTCTGTCTCCCTGTAATGTTGAACCTGTTCTGTCTCCTTGTAATGTTTGATCCTATTCTGTCTCCCTGTAATGTTTGATCCTGTTCTGTCTCCATGTAATGTTTGATCCTATTCTGTCTCCCTGTAATGTTTGATCCTGTTTTGTCTCCCAGTAATGTTTGATCCTGTTCTGTCTCCCTGTAATGTTTGATCCTGTTCTGTCTCCCTGTAACGTTTGATCCTGTTCTGTCTCCCTGTAATGTTTGATCCTGTTCTGTCTCCCTGTAATGTTTGTCTGATCTTGAATGGGATTGTGCTGAAAATTTTAATTTCCCTTCGGGGATTAATAAAGTATTTCTGATTGTGATTGTGATGATCCAGTATTATTATCACTGGAGGACAAGGCTGAACATATTACAAACTGAGAAAGAGGACAAGAACTAGTTTGAATATTAAGTTGATGTTGGTCTAATATACAGTACTGTTGATCTAATATACAGTACTGTTGATCTAATATACAGTACTGTTGGTCTAATATACAGTACTGTTGATCTAATATACAGTACTGTTGGTATAATATACAGTACTGTTGGTCTAATATACAGTACTGTTGGTATAATATACAGTACTGTTGATCTAATATACAGTACTGTTGGTATAATATACAGTACTGTTGATCTAATATACAGTACTGTTGGTCTAATATACAGTACTGTTGATCTAATATACAGTACTGTTGGTATAATATACAGTACTGTTGATCTAATATACAGTACTGTTGGTATAATATACAGTACTGTTGGTCTAATATACAGTACTGTGGTCTAATATACAGTACTGTTGATCTAATATACAGTACTGTTGGTATAATATACAGTACTGTTGATCTAATATACAGTACTGTTGGTATAATATACAGTACTGTTGGTCTAATATACAGTACTGTGGTCTAATATACAGTACTGTTGGTCTAATATACAGTACTGTGGTCTAATATACAGTACTGTTGGTCTAATATACAGTACTGTGGTCTAATATACAGTACTGTGGTCTAATATACAGTACTGTGGTCTAATATACAGTACTGTTGGTCTAATATACAGTACTGTGGTCTAATATACAGTACTGTTGGTCTAATATACAGTACTGTTGATGTAATATACAGTACTGTTGGTCTAATATACAGTACTGTTGATCTAATATACAGTACTGTTGGTCTAATATACAGTACTGTGGTCTAATATACAGTACTGTTGATCTAATATACAGTACTGTTGGTCTAATATACAGTACTGTGGTCTAATATACAGTACTGTTGATCTAATATACAGTACTGTGGTCTAATATACAGTACTGTTGATCTAATATACAGTACTGTTGGTCTAATATACAGTACTGTGGTCTAATATACATTACTGTTGGTCTAATATACAGTACTGTGGTCTAATATACAGTACTGTTGGTCTAATATACAGTACTGTTGATCTAATATACAGTACTGTTGGTCTAATATACAGTACTGTGGTCTAATATACAGTACTGTTGGTCTAATATACAGTACTGTTGGTCTAATATACAGTACTGTTGGTCTAATATACAGTACTGTTGATCTAATATACAGTACTGTTGGTCTAATATACAGTACTGTTGATCTAATATACAGTACTGTTGGTCTAATATACAGTACTGTTGGTCTAATATACAGTACTGTTGATCTAATATACAGTACTGTTGGTCTAATATACAGTACTGTGGTATAATATACAGTACTGTTGGTATAATATACAGTACTGTTGGTCTAATATACAGTACTGTTGGTATAATATACAGTACTGTGGTCTAATATACAGTACTGTTGGTCTAATATACAGTACTGTTGATGTAATATACAGTACTGTTGGTCTAATATACAGTACTGTTGATCTAATATACAGTACTGTTGGTCTAATATACAGTACTGTGGTCTAATATACAGTACTGTTGATCTAATATACAGTACTGTTGGTCTAATATACAGTACTGTGGTCTAATATACAGTACTGTTGATCTAATATACAGTACTGTGGTCTAATATACAGTACTGTTGATCTAATATACAGTACTGTTGGTCTAATATACAGTACTGTGGTCTAATATACATTACTGTTGGTCTAATATACAGTACTGTGGTCTAATATACAGTACTGTTGGTCTAATATACAGTACTGTTGATCTAATATACAGTACTGTTGGTCTAATATACAGTACTGTGGTCTAATATACAGTACTGTTGGTCTAATATACAGTACTGTTGGTCTAATATACAGTACTGTTGGTCTAATATACAGTACTGTTGATCTAATATACAGTACTGTTGGTCTAATATACAGTACTGTTGATCTAATATACAGTACTGTTGGTCTAATATACAGTACTGTTGGTCTAATATACAGTACTGTTGATCTAATATACAGTACTGTTGGTATAATATACAGTACTGTTGGTATAATATACAGTACTGTTGGTATAATATACAGTACTGTGGTCTAATATACAGTACTGTTGGTCTAATATACAGTACTGTTGATGTAATATACAGTACTGTTGGTCTAATATACAGTACTGTTGATCTAATATACAGTACTGTTGGTCTAATATACAGTACTGTGGTCTAATATACAGTACTGTTGATCTAATATACAGTACTGTTGGTCTAATATACAGTACTGTGGTCTAATATACAGTACTGTTGATCTAATATACAGTACTGTGGTCTAATATACAGTACTGTTGATCTAATATACAGTACTGTTGGTCTAATATACAGTACTGTGGTCTAATATACATTACTGTTGGTCTAATATACAGTACTGTGGTCTAATATACAGTACTGTTGGTCTAATATACAGTACTGTTGATCTAATATACAGTACTGTTGGTCTAATATACAGTACTGTGGTCTAATATACAGTACTGTTGGTCTAATATACAGTACTGTTGGTCTAATATACAGTACTGTTGGTTTAATATACAGTACTGTTGATCTAATATACAGTACTGTTGGTCTAATATACAGTACTGTTGATCTAATATACAGTACTGTTGGTCTAATATACAGTACTGTGGTCTAATATACAGTACTGTTGGTCTAATATACAGTACTGTTGGTCTAATATACAGTACTGTTGGTTTAATATACAGTACTGTTGATCTAATATACAGTACTGTTGGTCTAATATACAGTACTGTTGATCTAATATACAGTACTGTTGGTCTAATATACAGTACTGTTGGTATAATATACAGTACTGTTGGTCTAATATACAGTACTGTTGGTATAATATACAGTACTGTGGTCTAATATACAGTACTGTTGGTATAATATACAGTACTGTTGATCTAATATACAGTACTGTTGATCTAATATACAGTACTGTTGGTCTAATATACAGTACTGTTGGTATAATATACAGTACTGTTGGTCTAATATACAGTACTGTTGGTATAATATACAGTACTGTGGTCTAATATACAGTACTGTTGATCTAATATACAGTACTGTTGGTATAATATACAGTACTGTTGATCTAATATACAGTACTGTTGATCTAATATACAGTACTGTTGATCTAATATACAGTACTGTTGGTCTAATATACAGTACTGTTGGTCTAATATACAGTACTGTGGTCCTTTGTTGGCCTTTAAAAACAGAAAAAATACAAATTAGAAATAGTATTAAAATCAGAATGTGTTTTAAAAGGAGTCAATGTATTATTATTATTATGCAGATGTTATCTGTCATTTTCAACCCACATGATGGATGCACAGATCCTCTCAGACACATATAGTGTTATAGTTCATTATGAATGATTTATTTTCATAAAACCCTTCAAATAAATCACGTTTTCCTCAAAGTAAGTCATCAACAAATATTTGCAGACTCTCCTTTTCTGCCTTTTGTCCTTTATCCCATTGTCTAATCCAATAGAGACTGTGGGGTGGCATCCCCTCACGTCCATGTGTGTGTGTGTGTGTGTGTGTGTGTGTGTGTGTGTGTGTGTGTGTGTGTGTGTGTGTGTGTGTGTGTGTGTGTGTGTGTGTGTGTGTGTGTGTGTATTCTTGTATTTCTACCCTTCTTGAGACATGAAGAAGGAAAAGTATCTTCCATATGAGGAGGTGTGAACAAGTGATGACATAAATCAATAACATTGCATCTAATAGACAATGTCTCATTAGTGGTGTCATCTATCAAAATGAGGGTGGTTCCAAAAAAGGAGGGATTTTTCACATTGACCGTGTGTCGCTTTTAAAAGTGCTCCCCCTCTGGTCAACATATAAAATAACAAGTGTGTGTAAGTAATTGAAATGTTCCCCTTTGGGCAACATTTATTTCAAAAATTAAATAAATATGTATATAGAGAGATACTGTAATAACTTGATGTCAATAAGGAAGATTAAAAAAACAAACAAATTCAAAAATAAAAAAATTAACTAAAAGCAGTCTTTTTCTACCAATGTGTCAACTTTTTTCTTATAAAATTGGGAACCATTTCTCATAATCTTTCTGTTTCTGTAATATTGCAATATTTTCTTGTAAAATTATTACTTTTTTTAATGGCAAAATGGTGACATTTGTCATATAAAATTCTGAGTTGTATCACAATATTGCCAATTTTTTTGTTGTTCTTGTAAAATGGTGACATTTTTTGAGTAAAATTTCGACTTTTGTCATAATTTTGCCAGGTAAAATTCCGATTATTATTCTAATATAGCCAACATTTTTAAGTTTTCTTATAAAATTGTGACCTTTGTCGAATAAAATTTCGACACTTTTCATAAAATTGCGAATATTTTAAGCTTTTCTTGTAAAATTGCGCCTGTTAGAGTAAAATTCCAACTTTTATCATAATATTGCACACAAATGTTCAGTTTTTCATGTAACATTTTGACGTTGAGTAAAAGGAGGACTTTTATTATAATACTGCCAAAATTCTAAGTTTTTCTTGTGAAATTCTAACTAATTTTTCACAACTATCAACTAAAAGCATTTTTTTTTTCCTCACAATGTGTCGACTTCTTTCTCATATTCTTTCTGTTTCTTTAATATTGCAATATTTTCTCGTAAAATTATTACTTTTTTATGTAAAATTATTACTTTTTAAGGCAAAATGGTGACATTTGTCATATACAATTCTGACTTTTATCACAATATTTTTGTCGTTCTAGTAAAATGATGACTTTTGTCATAATTTTGCCAGGTAAAATTCAGATTATTATTATAATATTGCCAACATTTTAAGTTTTCTTATAAAATTATGACCTTTGTCGAACAAAATTACGACACTTTTCATAAAATTGCGAACATTTTAAACTTTTCTTGTAAAATTGCGCCTGTTAGAGTAAAATTCCAACTTTTATCATAATATTCACACAAATGTTCAGTTTTTCTTGTAACATTTTGACTTGCGTTGAGTAAAATGAGGACTTTTATTACAATACTGCCAAAATTCTAAGTTTTTCTTGTGAAATTCCAACTCATTTTTCACAACTATCAATCAATCAATCAATCAATCATGTTTATTTATATAGCCCTAAATCACAAGTGTCTCAAAGGGCTGTCAACTAAAAGCATTTTTTTTTCCCTCACAATGTGTCGACTTCTTTCTCATATTCTTTCTGTTTCTGTAATATTGCAATATTTTCTCGTAAAATTATTACTTTTTTATGTAAAATTATTACTTTTTAAGGCAAAATGGTGACATTTGTCATATACAATTCTGACTTTTATCACAATATTTTTGTCGTTCTAGTAAAATGATGACTTTTGTCATAATTTTGCCAGGTAAAATTCTGATTGTTATTATAATATTGCCAACATTTTTAAGTTTTCTTATAAAATTGTGACCTTTGTCGAATAAAATTACGACACTTTTCATAAAATTGCGAACATTTTAAGCTTTTCTTGTAAAATTGCGCCTGTTAGAGTAAAATTCCAACTTTTATCATAATATTCACACAAATGTTCACTTTTTCTTGTAACATTTTGACTTGCGTTGAGTAAAATGAGGACTTTTATTATAATACTGCCAAAATTCTAAGTTTTTCTTGTGAAATTCTAACTCATTTTTCACAACTATCAACTAAAAGCATTTTTTTTTCCCTCACAATGTGTCGACTTCTTTCTCATATTCTTTCTGTTTCTGTAATATTGCAATATTTTATCTTAAAATTATTACTTTTTTATGTAAAATGATTACTTTTTAAGGCAAAATGGTGACATTTGTCATATACAATTCTGACTTTTATCACAATATTTTTGTCGTTCTAGTAAAATGATGACTTTTGTCATCATTTTGCCAGGTAAAATTCTGATTGTTATTATAATATAGCCAACATTTTTAAGTTTTCTTATAAAATTGTGACCTTTGTCGAATAAAATTACGACACTTTTCATAAAATTGCGAACATTTTAAGCTTTTCTTGTAAAATTGCGCCTGTTAGAGTAAAATTCCAACTTTTATCATAATATTGCACACAAATGTTCAGTTTTTCTTGTAACATTTTGACTTGCGTTGAGTAAAACGAGGACTTTTATTATAATACTGCCAAAATTCAAAGTTTTTCTTGTGAAATTCCAACTCATTTTTCACAACTATCAATCAATCAATCAATCATGTTTATTTATATAGCCCTAAATCACAAGTGTCTCAAAGGGCTGTCAACTAAAAGCATTTTTTTTCCTCACAATGTGTCGACTTCTTTCTCATATTCTTTCTGTTTCTGTAATATTGCAATATTTTCTCGTAAAATTATTACTTTTTTATGTAAAATGATTACTTTTTAAGGCAAAATGGTGACATTTGTCATATACAATTCTGACTTTTATCACAATATTTTTGTTGTTCTAGTAAAATGATGACTTTTGTCATAATTTTGCCAGGTAAAATTCAGATTATTATTATAATATAGCCAACATTTTTAAGTTTTCTTATAAAATTGTGACCTTTGTCGAATAAAATTACGACACTTTTCATAAAATTGCGAACATTTTAAGCTTTTCTTGTAAAATTGCGCCTGTTAGAGTAAAATTCCAACTTTTATCATAACATTGCACACAAATGTTCAGTTTCTCATGAAACATTTTGACTTGCGTTGAGTAAAATGAGGACTTTTATTATAATACTGCCAAAATTCAAAGTTTTTCTTGTGAAATTCCAACTCATTTTTCACAACTATCAATCAATCAATCAATCATGTTTATTTATATAGCCCTAAATCACAAGTGTCTCAAAGGGCTGTCAACTAAAAGCATTTTTTTTCCTCACAATGTGTCGACTTCTTTCTCATATTCTTTCTGTTTCTGTAATATTGCAATATTTTCTCGTAAAATTATTACTTTTTTATGTAAAATTATTACTTTTTAAGGCAAAATGGTGACATTTGTCATATACAATTCTGACTTTTATCACAATATTTTTGTCGTTCTAGTAAAATTATGACATTGGTCATAATTTTGCCAGGTAAAATTCAGATTATTATTATAATATTGCCAACATTTTTAAGTTTTCTTATAAAATTGTGACCTTTGTCGAATAAAATTACGACACTTTTCATAAAATTGCGAACATTTTAAACTTTTCTTGTAAAATTTCGCCTGTTAGAGTAAAATTCCAACTTTTATCATAATATTGCACACAAATGTTCAGTTTTTCTTGTAACATTTTGACTTGCGTTGAGTAAAATGAGGACTTTTATTATAATACTGCCAAAATTCAAAGTTTTTCTTGTGAAATTCTAACTCATTTTTCACAACTATCAACTAAAAGCATTTTTTTTCCCCTCACAATGTGTCGACTTCTTTCTCATATTCTTTCTGTTTCTGTAATATTGCAATATTTTCTCGTAAAATTATTACTTTTTTATGTAAAATTATTACTTTTTAAGGCAAAATGGTGACATTTGTCATATACAATTCTGACTTTTATCACAATATTTTTGTCGTTCTAGTAAAATGATGACTTTTGTCATAATTTTGCCAGGTAAAATTCAGATTATTATTATAATATAGCCAACATTTTTAAGTTTTCTTATAAAATTGTGACCTTTGTCGAATAAAATTACGACACTTTTCATAAAATTGCCAACATTTTAAGCTTTTCTTGTAAAATTGCGCCTGTTAGAGTAAAATTCCAACTTTTATCATAATATTGCACAAATGTTCAGTTTTTCTTGTAACATTTTGACTTACGTTGAGTAAAACGAGGACTTTTATTATAATACTGCCAAAATTCAAAGTTTTTCTTGTGAAATTCCAACTCATTTTTCACAACTATCAATCAATCAATCAATCATGTTTATTTATATAGCCCTAAATCACAAGTGTCTCAAAGGGCTGTCAACTAAAAGCATTTTTTTTTTCCTCACAATGTGTCGACTTCTTTCTCATATTATTTCTGTTTCTGTAATTTTGCAATATTTTCTCGTAAAATTATTACTTTTTTATGTAAAATGATTACTTTTTAAGGCAAAATGGTGACATTTGTCATATACAATTCTGACTTTTATCACAATATTTTTGTCGTTCTAGTAAAATGATGACTTTTGTCATAATTTTGCCAGGTAAAATTCAGATTATTATTATAATATAGCCAACATTTTTAAGTTTTCTTATAAAATTGTGACCTTTGTCGAACAAAATTACGACACTTTTCATAAAATTGCGAACATTTTAAGCTTTTCTTGTAAAATTGCGTCTGTTAGAGTAAAATTCCAACTTTTATCATAATATTCACACAAATGTTCACTTTTTCTTGTAACATTTTGACTTGCGTTGAGTAAAATGAGGACTTCTATTATAATACTGCCAAAATTCAAAGTTTTTCTTGTGAAATCCTAACTCATTTTTCACAACTATCAATCAATCATGTTTATTTATATAGCCCTAAATCACAAGTGTCTCAAAGGGCTGTCAACAAAAAGCTTTTTTTTTTTCCTCACAATGTGTCGACTTCTTTCTCATATTCTTTCTGTTTCTGTAATATTGCAATATTTTCTCGTAAAATTATTACTTTTTTTATGTAAAATGATTACTTTTGAAGGCAAAATGGTGACATTTGTCATATACAATTCTGACTTTTATCACAATATTTTTGTCGTTCTAGTAAAAGATGACTTTTGTCATAATTTTGCCAGTAAAATTCACATTATTATTATAATATAGCCAACAGTTTTAAGTTTTCCTTTAAAATTGTGACCTTTGTCGAATAAAATTACAACACTTTTCATAAAATTGCGAACATTTTAAGCTTTTCTTGTAAAATTGCGCCTGTTAGAGTAAAATTCCAACTTTTATCATAATATTGCACAAATGTTCAGTTTTTCTTGTAACATTTTGACTTGCGTTGAGTAAAATTACGACTTTTATTACAATATTGCCAAAATTACAAGTTTTTCTTGTGAAATCCCAACTCATTTTTCACAACAAGCTTTTTTTTACATTTGCATAGTATGTATATATTATTAATGTTGTGAATACAAATATGTACATATCTTGAAAGGGCGGTCCTAAAGAGGGAGGCATTTTTCTCCGGTCTCAAGAAGGTAATAAATCCAAGAATGTGTGTGTGTCAGAGGGGTAAAAGTGGAGTTAAACAGATATATCCAAGCGTAAAATGTAAAAAGGCTCCCCAGTGTGTGCCAGAGGGGGTGCAAGGAACCAAGCACATATCAATTGAGAAGCAGAAAAAAGACATAGGGCAGGATACATTACCATTGACACAACATTTTGACTTTTAAAATGCTATATCATGATTTTGGGAGTGCAAAGTCGTGCGCGCCACACAGCAACTGCTGGCCCTGCAGCGACTTGATGATCTCATTGTTTTCTGTAAGTACTCTCTCAGATTGAATCAGCCTGCCCTCCATTGTCTGTGTGTGTGCGTCCTCCTGCTAATGAATGGCCAATCTAGTCTATCAAGAGAAAAGCTTGTCATCACGGCGCTCCCGTAATTACTCGCTCCGTGTGAAAAAGCGCGCTCTTCTTTATTACTTTGCAGTGCAGTGCAAGCAAAGCTCAAGAAATGAGATAAACACACAAAGTGGTCTTTGTGCGCACACAATCACTTTGCGGGAGTCGTTTACTGCGAGTGATGCTCGCCGGGCTTAAGTGACAAGAACATCCAGCATATTTTGCAGCAAATGTCTTATTTGTATACAGCTGCACGCGTTTATGTGAAGCCGTGCATGCAAATACTGGACTGCTACTTTCATTTGGAGAAGACCAAAAATCACAATTACTTTCAAAAAGCCGAGTTTCATTGACTAACATTCTACTGAAAAACATCTAACCTCAGCTCTTAATTGTTATTATTAGTTTTAAATGAAATATACTTCTTAGTACGGGTGTCCTGATACAACTTTTTCACTTCTGAGGTGTCGGCCAATCCCGATATTCATTCGATATGATATCAGCACAAATCGTTAGAACTTTAAATTGTTGTGTGAAATGTTAGAAAATGTTTGTTCACGTAAAATGACTCAAACTGTCACGATGTGGTTTTCGCAGTTTACTGCAGGAACATGGAACTATGGACATGGAACATCACGAAACTGTGGCATGAAATAAACAAGACTTAGGCATGAAGCGAACAACTCGCATAAACTATGGCATGGAACAAACAAGACTTATTTGGCAAGGCATGAGGCAAAAAATGACGCCAGGCCGACTGACTGGCAAAGGCAGGCTTAAATAACGTCTCGGATTGGAAACAGGTGCGCGTCCCGAACACCAGAGGCAGGTGAAAATCATAAGTAGCCATGGTAACAAACACAGGAGGTGCACAAACAGGAACTAAAGGAGTCCAAAATTAACAGAACATAACAAAAACATGATCCGGACCACGGATCATGACACAAACACAACACTAACCTATTTATTATTAAAATGTTCCAGTTCCTGGCCCTGTGATTGTCACGGCAGGGTTTGTTGTCCCGAAATGCAGACGGACCACTCCGGACATGACGTGCAGGTAAAAACAGGATTTAATTCTCAAACTACCAAAGTAGTACAAACAAAACGGAACACAAGGCGAAGGCACAACGTGTTGATCGCACTTGGAGCTAATGCTACTTCTTAGCATGGACTAGGGACAAACAATAGTCGGCTAACTGTGGCATGAAACAAACAAGACGTACGTAGCATGGCATGAATCAAACACTTAGCATAAACTAGATACAAGGCAAAACTCACGTAGACAGGTTGCATGAAGCAAACAATGACGCCAGGCCGACTGACTTAAATAATGCCTGTGATTAGTGCTCGGGTAGCAGGTGAGCAGCCGAACACTAATCAGAGACAGGTGAACCTAATTAGCAACCATGGCAACAAAAACAAACTCAGGGAGGTGCACACAGGAACTAAAAGGAGTCCAAAACTAACAGAACATAACTACACAAAACATGATCTAGACCACAGATCATGACAGTGATGAGGTGGCGACTTGTCCAGGGTGTACCCCGCCTTCCGCCCGAATGCATCTGAGATAGGCTACAGCATCCTCCGTGACCCCAAAAGGGACAAGCGGTAGAAAATAGATGGATGGATGGATGGACTTCTAAAACCCGAATAAAAGACAATCTTTTTCGATTTTTTAGGGAAAAATATATATTTGTGTAGAAAAGACACATTGCTATTAAATTAGACATTTTAACTACTAGAAAAATCAAGTTGCCTCAATTCATCCTTTGCAGAAAACATCAAACCAATTTCTCTGACCAGCGAATCTTCCACTTAAGTTCCGTATATTCAAATTTGAAAAGACTTTGCTTCTGGGATTTGCTCAAACAGCAACAAAACTGGAGCCATCCCAGAGCAGAGTCTATTATTTAGTATTGTGCATGTTCCCAGTATCTATGCATCCTAAGTCGGCCCCCTGCTGGGAGCCATCAGACCAGTGGACTGGCCCGAGGCAACCAGGGAATAATGAAAGGAATAAAAAAGGACGGATGGGAGGAGAGAACTAAGTGGAACAGAATAAGGGATGATAGTAGGCTCAGCTGATATTGACAAGTCTGGTATCACTCTGATACAAAGTAAAGATGCATTTTTACTGGGATTTTTTAAGATGATTTTGCCTTTAATTCATTGATCATTTTTACAACCAGAAAAACAAATGTAACAATATCCACAAAACAATACAATTATTCCCTTATTGCATGCAATTATTGTACCTAAATAAAGTCAATAGTGCAAACAAAAGCAAAAAATACTATTAGCTCGCATTCAAATCCTTTGGCTTTTTGCCACCCAAGCCCTGGTGTTCATTGTAAACAATAGAACTAGTTAAAGTACCAATGATGTGGCGGAATTATTCCCTGCATTTGACCCATCACCCTTGATCACCCCCTGGGAGGTGAGGGGAGCAGTGAGCAGTAGCGGTGGCCGCGCCCGGGAATCATTTTTGGTGATTTAACCCCCAATTCCAACCCTTGATGCTGAGTACCAAGCAGGGAGGTAATGGCTCCCATTTTTATAGTCTTTGGTATGACTCACAACCTACCCATCTCAGGGCGGACACTCTAACCCAGTGGTTCTTAACCTGGGTTGGATGGAACCCTAGGGGTTGGGTGAGTCGGGCTCAGGGGTTCGGCGGAGGTCAAGACACACCCGACTCATCGTGTAAATACAAACTTCTCCCTATCGGAGTATTACGGATACGGCAACAGCGGAAGTCAGACTGATTCACAGGTGTGTCATTTGTTGTGAGTTTATGCACTGTGTTGGTTTTGTTGTTTGAACAAGGTGATGTTCATGCACGCTTCATTTTGTGCACCAGTAATAAAACATGGTAACACTTTAGTATGGGGAACATATTCACCATTAATTAGTTGCTTATTAACATGCAAATTAGTAACATATTGGCTCTTAACTAGTCATTATTAAGTACTTATTAATGCCTTATTCGACATGGCCTTATTATAACCCTAACCCTCTAACCCTGACCCTAACCCTCTAACCCTAACCGTAACCGTATAACTCTAAATTAAGTCTTTGTTATTTAGAATTTGTTCCCCAAACTAAAGTGTTACCAAAAACATATAACTTTGTCTTGAATTTGAAAAAAAAAAAACCTTTTATTTTTCCCTAAAGAAGGGTTCGGTGAATGCGCATATGAAACTGGTGGGGTTCGGTACGCCAACAAGGTTAAGAACCACTGCGAGAACCACTAGGCCACTGGAATTAATATCACAATATCAACAATGTAACAAAACAAATAAACAACACTAATATTTACACACATTAACAGACTCGCAGGGACAGGAATTGATAAGAGTTTTATGATTGCTATTATTATATATTCAATTCTGCTTAACGATTTAATTCTTCATCAATTCTCCTTTGGGAAAACAAGGAGAACAAACAGGTGGATTAGTATCAACTTTGTCCTCCATAAAAACTAAACTAACTGTGTCAGCCAGTGACAAACACAAGCAAGTCAAGTCCCATGGAACTCTGCAGTCAGCACTTCTGCAACTAGGAAAATTAACTATTGATTTGCAGAAAAATAAGCATTTTTACTTTTTCAGGAAGGGTGTGAGATCTTTCTGGACTTAGTGGTTCTGTATTGTGTTAGCCTTTCCTTCCTTTGGTGGAATATCCACTTGACCGAGTGTTGCAAGTTCTCATGAAATGTAACTCTTGAGAGTTTGTGCCACTCAGACGTCTTCCATACCCACAGGAATCTATGAGTGCGTAAGTGGCAAACAATTCCAAGGAATTGAAACACGGAGAACCAATTCATAACAGGAACCGGTTTTTGATTCTCATCCCAATAGACGAGAACCGAAAAACATCGATCTCGTTATTGGAGTATCCGTCCCAAGGGTGTCCAAACTACGAGTCTTGGCGAGCCAGACCTCATTAGGAATTTGCAGAGTGGATTTTTTTGGCATCTTGTGGACAATGTGAGTAAATCAGGTCAATGACCAGGAATTGTACTTTGAATTAAACATTAGCACAGCATTCACTTTTTTAACCAATCCAAACAACCTTCCTTAGTCATGGTGCAAATTTTTATTTTTTTAAAACACACACATTCACACATAACTCAACCTGCTCAGTGAACGCAGTAGATAATATAAACACCATTCAAATATTCAAAATGACACCCATTTCAATCCATTGCAGTGCATGATGGGAAAACACTCCCACCACACTTATGCATGTTTGGCAAATTTTAGCTGATTAATATTTCTGACTGGTTACAAAACTTTAAGGAGGTTGTCATGGAAGTAAACAAGTCAAACTTTTGCATAGTCTTAATATTATTATATGAATTGTATACGGGCAGCACAGAGGTTAGTTATACTCACTATGGCCTAATTTCTTAGCCCAAGTACAAATGTTTGGACACCCCTGATCTGTCCGATACCAATACTACAATTGGTATTGGGTTATTGGTATTTGGATCAATCCGTTCACACCTGGTAAATAAAGGACTTACTTGGCAACACATTCCAAGTTTGTACTCTGCTTTTAAGTACGAGGTCACCAGTCCATCACAAGACACATTTAGAAGAGTATTCACTCACAAGGACAAATGAGAGTCCAATTCACATAACAGATGTTTGTTTTAAACAGAGTACTCCGTCAAAACCAGGCTAGAACATCCAAACGCCGCACAGATTGGATTAAAACTTGGAACCGGCTGGCTGGGAGACGACCGGCAGTCAATCACTGATACAGACCATGCAGGTGTTTACCAGAGTACAATTGGGAATTTTAAGGTTTATTAATTCAATAAACCAAATTAGAAGTTCTCATTAAAAAAAAACAAGCATTTTTACATCGCTTTAATGGCACACAAAAAAGTAAGTGAGGTGAACCTTGGTAATATAGTGTGCTCTCCAGGATGAGTCCATTAGGCGCTGCTTAGTGCCGGCGGTTAGAGTGATTAGTAGAGAGGCAGCCACCCATAGAGGATGACAAATAACACTGCAGACAGAGCATGATTACAAGCGTGCACCAGGCCAGAGACAGTACCAACACAGAGACAGTACCAACACAGAAACAGTACCGACACAGAGACAGTACCAACACAGAGACAGTACCAACACAGAAACAGTGCCGACACAGAGACAGTACCAACACAGAGACAGTACCAACACAGAAACAGTACCGACACAGAGACAGTACCAACACAGAAACACTACCAACACAGAGACAGTACCAACACAGAAACAGTACCAACACAGAAACAGTACCAACACAGAAACAGTACCAACACAGAGACAGTACCAACACAGAGCGTGATGGATGGCACCTGGAGCAGTCATAGCTGCCTCATAATTAGACTTTTGATGGCATTAGTTGCATGCAAGGTAACAATAATGTGTCAGAGATCTTACAGGCAGCCATGATTGATGTGTACCAGTACTCTGGAGGTGACACATTTCTGACAACAATGCTCATTAGTCCTGATTGATCACCACTAAAATAACTTGTTTTGCAAACAATTATCTGATGCTCACCAGCATTGAACACCAATGGAACCCACCGCTTGGAATTAGAATAAATGATAGTCGAACCTCGGATTCAGGAGGAACAGTGTGGTTTTCGTCCTGGTCGTGGAACAGTAGACCAGATCTATACTCTCGGCAGGGTCCTTGAGGGTGCATGGGAGTTTGCCTAACCAGTCTACATGTGCTTTGTAGGCATTAGACCGTGTCCCTCGGGAAGTCCTGGGGAGAGTGCTCAGAGAGTATGGGGTATCGGACTGTCTGATTGTGGCGGTCCGCTCCCTGTATGATCAGTGCCAGAGCTCGGTCCGCATTGCCGGCAGTAAGTCGTACCCTTTATTTACTTTTTACTTTTTAAATTCGATCTCAATTCTGTACACTGCTGCTGGAATTTGAATTTTAACTCTCCTGAAGGAATCAATAAAGTACTATCTATCTATTCTATCTATCTATCTATCTATCTATCTATCTATCTATCTATCTATCTATCTATCTATCTATCTATCTATCTATCTATCTATCTATCTATCTATCTATCTATCTATCTATCTATCTATCTATCTATCTATCTATCTATCTATCTATCTATCTATCTATCTATCTATCTATCTATCTATCTATCTATCTATCTATCTATCTATCTATCCGAACCACCTCATCCTCGGCTCAGATCCCACGTCAGGGCAAGAAGAAACTCAACCCAATGGGACAACAACGAGAAACTGTGGAGTGGACCGCAGATGAAACAGATCCTCTCTCTGCCAGAAGAGGTTAAGGTGGTCAGTAAAATGCAGTCAGACATGTTTTCAGCTGAAGCAGCTGGCTGAACTTTGTCATCCTCCTGTGGAAGGTCCACTGATCAGTGTGGATATTTCCACTTGATTAACACTCTTAAATAGTTTAGTCAAGTCTTCACTGGCTCCCGGTCAGGCAAAGAATCAATTACAACATTCTTATATGTACTTTTATGGCCATCCACAACTTATTTGTCAGACCTTCACCACATCATTACTCAGATCCTCCTTCTCCATCCACCTTGCTGTGCCATGGTCTCCATGGTCTCCATGGTCTCCATGAGGAGATCCCACACTCTGGAACTCTCTCCCAGATGACATCTGCAACATTGACTGCCTTCAGACATTTCAATCAAGAC
This sequence comes from Entelurus aequoreus, assembly GCF_033978785.1. Lineage (NCBI taxonomy): Eukaryota > Metazoa > Chordata > Actinopteri > Syngnathiformes > Syngnathidae > Entelurus > Entelurus aequoreus. Next base: position 48,238,820 of record NC_084751.1, read on the forward strand.
TCAAAAGCATCTGTTTAAAACTGCTTGCTTACTACCGCTGCCTCTACTCTGTCCTCTATTCATTCTTAATTGTATCCTTTCATCATTATCTTTTAATTACTTTTTCACTACATGTTGAGTTTATCCTTTTATCATCATCTTTTCATTATTTTA
>NC_084751.1:48243972-48248972 GCF_033978785.1 Entelurus aequoreus
GCGATTGTTTCATGCTCTTTTCATGCCATAATTCATGCTTGTATTCATGCGATTGTTTCATGCTCTTTTCATGCCATAGTTCATGCTTGTATTCATGCGATTGTTTCATGTTCTTTTCATGCCATAGTTCATGCTTGTATTCATGCGATTGTTTCATTTTATTTTCATGCCATAGTTCATGCTTGTATTCATGCGATTGCTTCATGTTCTTTTCATGCCATAGTTCATGCTTGTATTCATGCGATTGTTTCATGCTCTTTTCATGCCATAGTTCATGCTTGTATTCATGCGATTGTTTCATGTTCTTTTCATGCCATAGTTCATGCTTGTATTCATGCAATTGTTTCATGCTCTTTTCATGCCATAGTTCATGCTTGTATTCATGCGATTGTTTCATGTTCTTTTCATGCCATAGTCCATGCTTGTATTCATGCGATTGTTTCATGCTCTTTTCATGCCATAGTTCATGCTTGTAGTCATGCGATTGTTTCATGCTCTTTTCATGCCATAGTTCATGCTTGTATTCATGCGATTGTTTGCTTTATGCCATACCAAGTAAGTTTTGTTTACTCATGTCACAGTTAGCGAGTTTTTGTAAGCCATTGAAATCTTTTCCCTGAGAATAGAATAATAATAATAATAGATAATAATAATAATAGAATAATAACACATGTAGTGCAAATGACATAGGGGTAAAATTGGGGGAATACAAGAGCCACATTCTCAAGATGTTCCCTCCGTTCACTATGTGGAAGTAGTGGGGATGGAAACTTCTTCCATCATCTCTTCTCGGGAACGTGAAGTCTGAGTTTACCTCATTAGGTCCTCGGTAAATAATTCAGTTCTTAATGTATCAGTCAGATCAATAGAGGCAGCTTTGATAGATCCACAAACATCTGTTGAAGGCCAGGATGTGTCTTCAGGTTGTTGGATTGTAACATTAAGTCTGCTGCTTCATTATCCTGTCAGGAAATGACTGTACATGTATTATTGTTAATATATGTACAGTAGATGGCTGATGAGTGATAATGGTGAGTTTAGTTCAGTTACAAGACCAACATTTTCAATTTTGACTCTGTTTTGAGTGTTCACTATGCCCTGTTAAACACTGAGTATAAATGATATACTGTAAGTATAGATCAAAGTTTATATAATATATATTAGTATTAAATATAATGATAAGACATGCACCTGGGGATAGGCCCCTCCCACCTCTAAAGACATGCACCTGGGGATAGGTCCCTCCCACCTCTAAAGACATGCACCCGGGGATAGGCCCACATAACACGTAACTATAGTTGTTGTGGGTAGATGTTGTTTTGTAAACACATAACTGGTAGTTGTAAACACATAACTAGTTGTAAACACCTAACTATCACATGATAGCAGTTTCAGACCTAAAAAGGCCAGATTTAACCAAGAAAGAGTCTTGTTCCTCCATGTCACACTCTCCAACACGTCTTCTAGCAAGTGTGTAAGAAAGTTTTCTAGCAAGTGTGTAAGAAAGTCTTCTAGCAAGTGTGTAAGAAAGTCTTCTAGCAAGTGTGTAAGAAAGTTTTCTAGCAAGTGTGTAAGAAAGTCTTCTAGCAAGTGTGTAAGAAAGTCTTCTAGCAAGTGTGTAAGAAAGTCTTCTAGCAAGTGTGTAAGAAAGTCTTCTAGCAAGTGTGTAAGAAAGTCTTCTAGCAAGTGTGTAAGAAAGTCTTCTAGCAAGTATGTAAGAAAGTCTTCTACAAGTGTGTAAGAAAGTCTTCTAGCAAGTGTGTAAGAAATCTTCTAGCAAGTGTGTAAGAAAGTCTTCTAGCAAGTGTGTAAGAAAGTCTTCTAGCAAGTGTGTAAGAAAGTCTTCTAGCAAGCGTGTAAGAAAGTCTTCTACAAGTGTGTAAGAAAGTCTTGTAGCAAGTGTGTAAGAAAGTCTTCTACAAGTGTGTAAGAAAGTCTTCTAGCAAGTATGTAAGAAAGTCTTCTACAAGTGTGTAAGAAAGTCTTCTAGCAAGTGTGTAAGAAAGTCTTCTAGCAAGTGTGTAAGAAAGTCTTCTAGCAAGCGTGTAAGAAAGTCTTCTAGCAAGTGTGTAAGAAAGTCTTCTAGCAAGTGTGTAAGAAAGTCTTCTACAAGTGTGTAAGAAAGTCTTCTAGCAAGTGTGTAAGAAAGTCTTCTAGCAAGTGTGTAAGAAAGTCTTCTAGCAAGTGTGTAAGAAAGTCTTCTAGCAAGTGTGTAAGAAAGTCTTCTAGCAAGTGTGTAAGAAAGTCTTCTAGCAAGTATGTAAGAAAGTCTTCTACAAGTGTGTAAGAAAGTCTTCTAGCAAGTGTGTAAGAAATCTTCTAGCAAGTGTGTAAGAAAGTCTTCTAGCAAGTGTGTAAGAAAGTCTTCTAGCAAGTGTGTAAGAAAGTCTTCTAGCAAGCGTGTAAGAAAGTCTTCTACAAGTGTGTAAGAAAGTCTTGTAGCAAGTGTGTAAGAAAGTCTTCTACAAGTGTAAGAAAGTCTTCTAGCAAGTATGTAAGAAAGTCTTCTACAAGTGTGTAAGAAAGTCTTCTAGCAAGTGTGTAAGAAAGTCTTCTAGCAAGTGTGTAAGAAAGTCTTCTAGCAAGCGTGTAAGAAAGTCTTCTACAAGTGTGTAAGAAAGTCTTCTAGCAAGTGTGTAAGAAAGTCTTCTAGCAAGTGTGTAAGAAAGTATGCTATCAAATGTGTAAGAAAGTCTTCTAGCAAGTGTGTACGGAAGTCTTCTAGCAAGTGTGTAAGAAAGTCTTCTACAAGTGTGTAAGAAAGTATTTTAGAAGTGTGTAAGAAAGTCTTGTAGAAGTGTGTAAGAAAGTCTTTTAGAAGTGTGTAAGAAAGTCTTCTACAAGTGTGTAAGAAAGTCTTTTAGAAGTGTGTAAGAAAGTCTTTTAGAAGTGTGTAAGAAAGTCTTTTAGAAGTGTGTAAGAAAGTCTTGTACAAGTGTGTAAGAAAGTCTTTTAGAAGTGTGGAAGAAAGTCTTTTAGAAGTGTGTAAGAAAGTCTTGTACAAGTGTGTAAGAAAGTCTTGTACAAGTGTGTAAGAAAGTCTTGTACAAGTGTGTAAGAAAGTGTTTTAGACGTGTGTAAGAAAGACGCCTCCTGGAGTGTCCTGAAGTGTACGGCAGCCCAGATGGGATCGTCTAAACACGCCGTCTGATCTTTCCTTCTCATTCTTCATCTTCAGCCACTTGACCATCTGGAGGGCTCTCACAGCACTTTGAGTCAGACCTGAATCCAATCATGTGGTCTATTGTGTCGTCCTCAGCCCTTTGAAGGTGTGCAGCACCAACACACCAAATTACATCACCACACGTCTGGGCTACGTTACCTTGGAGTGGGACTCAAGGCTTCTCTACATTCTATGAAACATATTGCCCGTCTTCTACCAAGTGACAAATGAAACGCACACAAGTCTACGTGGTACAGAAGCGAGAGTTAATAAGAACCAAAGACTTTCACATTGCATTGTAAGGTTGTGGAGTGTGTTTATATATTAAAGCGCATTGGTGAGGTCACACCTGATGTTGGTGGAGAAGGCCTGGCTCTCAGTCTCCGTTCTAATTCATCCCAAAGACGTTCTATCAGCCAAGTTCATCCACACCGGACTCTGTCATCCATGTCTTTATGGACCTTGCTTTGTGCACTGGTGCACAGTCATGTTGGAAGAGGAAGGGGCCCGATCCAAACTGTTCCCACCAGGTTGGGAGCCTGGAATTGTCCAAAATGTTTTGGTATCCTGGAGCATTCAACGTTAATTTCACTGGAACTAAGGGGCCAAGCCCAACTCCTGAAAAACAAACCCACACCATATTTCCTCCTCCACCAAACTCCACACTCGGCACAATGCAGTCCGAAATGTAGCGTTCTCCTGGCAACCTCCAAACTGCACAAACACGGATCCTCTTTGGCCGAAAATGATAACAAAATGTTGCTTGAGTGAAGTCTAGTTCTGACCCGACACTTGAGTTAAGTCTAGTTCTGACCTGACACTTGAGTTAAGTATAGTTCTGACCTGACACTTGAGTTAAGTATAGTTCTGACCTGACACTTGAGTTAAGTCTAGTTCTGACCTGACACTTGAGTTAAGTATAGTTCTGAGCTGACACTTGAGTTAAGTCTAGTTCTGAGCTGACACTTGAGTTAAGTCTAGTTCTGAGCTGACACTTGAGTTAAGTCTAGTTCTGAGCTGACACTTGAGTTAAGTCTAGTTCTGAGCTGACACTTGAGTTAAGTCTAGTTCTGAGCTGACACTTGAGTTAAGTCTAGTTCTGAGCTGACACTTGAATTAAGTCTAGTTCTGAGCTGACACTTGAGTTAAGTCTAGTTCTGAGCTGACACTTGAGTTAAGTCTAGTTCTGACATGACACTTGAGTTAAGTCTAGTTCTGAGCTGACACTTGAGTTAAGTCTAGTTCTGAGCTGACACTTGAGTTAAGTCTAGTTCTGAGCTGACACTTGAGTTAAGTCTAGTTCTGAGCTGACACTTGAGTTAAGTCTAGTTCTGACCTGACACTTGAGTTAAGTCTAGTTCTGAGCTGACACTTGAGTTAAGTCTAGTTCTGACATGACACTTGAGTTAAGTCTAGTTCTGACATGACACTTGAGTTAAGTCTAGTTCTGAGCTGACACTTGAGTTAAGTCTAGTTCTGAGCTGACACTTGAGTTAAGTCTAGTTCTGAGCTGACACTTGAGTTAAGTCTAGTTCTGAGCTGACACTTGAGTTAAGTCTAGTTCTGAGCTGACACTTGAGTTAAGTCTAGTTCTGAGCTGACACTTGAGTTAAGTCTAGTTCTGACATGACACTTGAGTTAAGTCTAGTTCTGAGCTGACACTTGAGTTAAGTCTAGTTCTGAGCTGACACTTGAGTTAAGTCTAGTTCTGAGCTGACACTTGAGTTAAGTCTAGTTCTGAGCTGACACTTGAGTTAAGTCTAGTTCTGAGCTGACACTTGAGTTAAGTCTAGTTCTGAGCTGACACTTGAGTTAAGTCTAGTTCTGAGCTGACACT
>NC_084751.1:48253972-48368972 GCF_033978785.1 Entelurus aequoreus
AGGTCGGATGGGAAGTTTCCATCCAGAATGTCTCTTTACACTGCTGCATTCATCTTTCCCTCTATCAGGTCGGATGGGAAGTTTTCATCCAGAATGTCTCTTTACACTGCTGCATTCATCTTTCCCTCCATCAGGTCGGATGGGAAGTTTTCATCCAGAATGTCTCTTTACGCTGCTGCATTCATCTTTCCCTCTATCAGGTCGGATTGGAAGTTTTCATCCAGGATGTCTCTGTACACTGCTGCATTCATCTTTCCCTCTATCAGGTCGAATGGGAAGTTTTCATCCAGGTTGTCCATCCCAGCTACATTGTTAGCAAGTGTAGCTTTGATGTAAATATGTGCACAGTCAGCAATGATCACAGACATAATGCTCCTTTAATACGTGTTTTGTGTCATCAGAGCGGGCGGAAACATGGCGTGTAATTAACGTGTCATCATCGATGGTTGACAATCACGACGTAAATATGAGCACCCATTGCTCCTGGACACACACACACACACACACACACACACACACACACACACACACACTGACAATGATTATTTCATAACATGGCTGCACTGAAATTGTCAAACAGAAGCAGACATCTACAGTATGTAAACGTTGCAGATGCAACACACGCACACACACACACACACACACACACACACACACACACACACACACACACACACACACACACACGCACGCACACACACACGTGCATGCAAAGAAAGCCTGTTTAATATCATTTACATAATGAGAGAGCAGTCACAGTAATAGCTTTTCCTTTCTCTTATTATCATAACTTCACCCTGGGCGCCAAATGACAGAAGAAGAGAGCAGCGATGTCTTGTCCTTGTTACCTGGGAGACTCTTTCACAATGTCAAGGCGGACTCGCCGTCTTTTTTTACATTTTACTTTGACAACTTTATCATTCTCTGCGATAACATCTCAGCACCATGTCATATTCCTACCAGCATTCCCTGCTGCACGTCCTACTGAGAGGACGAGGGCTATTTTATTTTGAAATGTGTAACCGGAAAAAAGGAATTGGCAAAAAAAAAACAAATGCCCACCACAGAGGACGCTGGTTCTCAGACGGATACACACTTTAACGACTTATTTCCAACAAAATAAAATGTGCTATTTACTTCATTCTGTCAAGCTGATAGTCATCAAAAAGACTTCTACTGTGATTTAGCGTCAACGTACTCAGAGTGATCCATCCATCCATCCATTTTTCTACCGTTTGTCCCTTTTTTGGGGTGGCGGGGGGTGCTGGAGCCTATCTCAGCTGCATTCGGGCGGAAGGCGGGGTACACCCTGGACAAGTCGCCACATTGTCGATCCTATATTTACTATATTTCATCCAAAATCTGTGATATAAAAGTAGTCTTGCAACTAAATGTCCTCCCATAGCAAACAAGGTTGATATGTTCTTGTATTTTAATCATTTCCATTAGATATGTCCGATAATGGCTTTTTTGCCGATATCCGATATTGTCCAACTCTTAATTACCGATTCCGATATCAACCGATACCGATATATACAGTGGTGGAATGAACACATTATTATGCCTCATTTTGTTGTGATGCCCCGCTGGATGCATTCAACAATGGAACAAGGTTTTCCAAAATAAATCAACTCAAGTTATGGAAAAAAAAATGCCAACATGGCACTGCCATATTTGTTATTGAAGTCACAAAGTGCATTATTTTTTTAACATGCCTCAAAACAGCAGCTTGGAATTTGGGACATGCTCTCCCTGAGAGAGCATGAGGAGGTTGAGGTGGGGGTGGGCGGGGTTTTTAGGGTTGGGGTTAGCGAGTGGTGTATATTGTAGCGTCCCGGAAGAGTTAGTGCTGCAAGGGGTTCTGGGTATTTGTGCTGTTGTGTTTATGTTGTGTTACGGTGCGGATGTTCTCCCGAAATGTGTTTGTCATTCTTGTTTGGTGTGGGTTCACAGTGTGGCGCATATTTGTAATAGTTTTAAAGTTGTTTATATGTCCACCCTCAGTGTGACCTGTATGGCTGTTGACCAAGTATGCCTTGCATTCACACTCATTATAATCCATTTACAAACCCCGTTTCCATATGAGTTGGGGAATTGTGTTAGATGTAAATATAAACGGGATACAATGATTTGTTAATAATTTTCAAGCCATATTCAGTTGAATATGCTACAAAGACAACATATTTCATGTTCAAACTCATAAACTTTTTTTTTTGTTGCAAATAATCATTAACTTTATAATTTGATGGCAGCAACACGTGACAAAGAAGTTGGGAAAGGTGGCAATAAATACTGATAAAGTTGAGGAATGCTCATCAAACACTTATTTGGAACATCCCACAGGTGAACAGGCTAATTGGGAACAGGTGGGTGCCATGATTGGGTATAAAAGTAGATTCCATGAAATGCTCAGTCATTCACAAACAAGGATGGGGCGAGGGTCACCACTTTGTCAACAAATGCCTGAGCAAATTGTTGAACAGTTTAAGAACAACCTTTCTCAAGCAGCTATTGCAAGGAATTGAGGGATTTCACCATCTACACTCCGTAATATCATCAAAGGGTTGAGAGAATGTGGAGAAATCACTGCACGTAAGCAGCTAAGCCCGTGACCTTCCATCCCTCAGGCTGTACTGCATCAACAAGCCACATCAGTGTGTAAATGATATCACCACATGGGCTCAGGAACACTTCAGAAAGCCACTGTCAGTAACTACAGTTGGTCGCTACATCTGTAAGTGCAAGTTAAAACTCTCCTATGCAAGGCGAAAACCGTTTATCAACAACACCCAGAAACGCCGTCGGCTTCGCTGGGCCTGAGCTCATCTAAGATGGACTGATACAAAGTGGAAAAGCGTTCTGTGGTGTGACGAGTCCACATTTCAAATTGTTTTTGGAAACTGTGGACGTCGTGTCCTCCGGACCAAAGAGGAAAAGAACCATCCGGATTGTTCTAGGGTGAAAGTGTAAAAGGCAGCATGTGTGATGGTATGGGGGTGTATTAGTGGTCAAGACATGGGTAACTTACACATCTGTGAAGGCACCATTAATGCTGAAAGGTACATACAGCTTTTGGAGCAACATATGTTGCCATCCAAGCAACGTTACCATGGACGCCCCTGCTTATTTCAGCAAGACAATGTGTGGCGCATTATGAAGCCTAAAATAGCTGTACATCAAGCAAGAATGGGAAAGAATTCCACCTGAGAAGCTTCAAAAATGTGTCTCCTCAGTTCCCAAACCTTTACTGAGTGTTGTTAAAAGGAAAGGCCATGTAACACAGTGGTGAACATGCCCTTTCCCAACTACTTTGGCACGTGTTGCAGCCATGACATTCTAAGTTAATTATTATTTACAAAAAAAAAAATTTTTTTATGAGTTTGAACATGACATATGTTGTCTTTGTAGCATATTCAACTGAATATGGCTTGAAAAGGATTTGCAAATCATTGTATTCCGTTTATATTTACATCTAACACCATTTCCCAACTCATATGGAAACGGGGTTTGTATTTTTGATATGTTTTGGATTAATTATTTCCTCCATTGCAAACACAGGAAGTGAACACAACTTTTGAATGAGAAAATGTGAGCACAAATCAAGTTAGAAAGGGGCAGCATTAAATAAACTGCTTCTTTCTACTCCTTTTACACATGTTTAATGGTGCAAATACAATCATGTGACTTGCAAATGACCAATCCAGGCTCTGGACACAGGAGTGCAGAACATACAGATGGATTATCTCATTGTATCCCAAATAATACTTTGTTTAACCACAGACATATCAACTTAAAGCAAACAATTCTGAAAAAGTTGAAATTGCAACTACATTTGAGAGACGGCAGCATCTTCCTCCAGTGAAGTGAAGACTAGAGAATAGTTTTTATGGACTAAAAAAGGCATGAGACGACATCTGGTGTGTATTGTAATGGTAAACCACATGAACCACATGAAGTGCATATAAATGCACACAAAAGGCAGGTAGATGTTGAAAATCAATATGTAAATATGTGCAGTGAGTCCGCAGGGAGAGCTGGGTCGTGTTCTGGTGAAACCCTAAGAGTAAAAGACATATCGGACTCCTGCGTCTGACGGCTCATCGATTTGACACCAAAAAAAAAGGGCATAAAAAGGGCCAAGTTTCATCCGTAAAAGAAGGATCGAGTGTTGAAGTCTTGACAGTGAAAGAAAAAAAAGACATTCTCTCACTAAAGTATGTCATGCTTGAACTTCTCCTATAATTCCCATCCAGTATCATTCTTTTATGGTGTGACTTTATTTGGAAGGTGCATAGTTAGAACATGATCCGTCACAATCTCCACTTTAGCATCTTCCAAGAGGAGTAGGAAGAAGCAGATTTTATTTTATTTTATTTTTTTGTCTTGTACAGCTTCTCAAGCAAATCATATTTTTGATGTAGAGGGTAGATGCCCACATCGGCTGAACAAATGTACTGGAAGTGTAGGATACTTCTCTTGTTGCCTTATTTGTATTTGACTTTATTACATGTATTTATATTATCATTTGACTTTATTAAATGTATTTATATTATCATTTGACTTTATTAAATGTATTTATATTATCATTTGACTTTATTAAATGTATTTATATTATCATTTGACTTTATTAAATGTATGTATATTATCATTTGACTTTATTACATGTATTTATATTATCATTTGACTTTATTACATGTATTTATACTATCATTTGACTTTATTACATGTATTTATATTATCATTTGACTTTATTAAATGTATATATATTATCATTTGACTTATATTATCATTTGACTTTATTAAATGTATTTATATTATAATTTGACTTTATTACATGTATTTATATTATCATTTGACTTTATTAAATATATTTATATTATCATTTGACTTTATTAAATGTATTTCTATTATCATTTGACTTTATTAAGTGTATATATATTATCATTTGACTTAAATTATCATTTGACTTTATTAAATGTATTTATATTATCATTTGACTTTATTAAATGTATTTACATTATCATTTGACTTTATTAAATGTATTTATATTATCATTTGACTTTATTACATGTATTTATATTATCATTTGACTTTATTAAATGTATATATATTATCATTTGACTTATATTATCATTTGACTTTATTAAATGTATTTATATTATCATTTGACTTTATTACATGTATTTATATTATCATTTGACTTTATTACATGTATTTATATTATCATTTGACTTTATTACATGTATTTATATTATCATTTGACTTTATTAAATATATTTAAATTATCATTTGACTTTATTAAATGTATTTATATTATCATTTGACTTTATTAAATGTATTTATATTATCATTTGACTTTATTAAATGTATTTATATTATCATTTGACTTTATTACATGTATTTATATTATCATTTGACTTTATTAAATGTATTTATATTATCATTTGACTTTATTAAATGTATATATATTATCATTTGACTTATATTATCATTTGACTTTATTAAATATATTTCAATTATCATTTGACTTTATTAAATGTATTTCAATTATCATTTGACTTTATTAAATTTATTGATATTATCATTTGAATTTATTAAATGTATTTATATTATCATTTGACTTTATTAAATGTATTTATATTATCATTTGGTGCAGCCGGGCCGTAGCAGGAGGGGATAGAAAGAGGAAAAAAAGAAAGACAGAGGGGGAAATTGTGGGGACAAGAGGGGGATAAGACAGAGGGACAAAAACAACAACAGCAAACACAACAATAACAACAACAACAACAATTGAGCAACACCAGCAAATAGGATATGTACAAATATGTTGGTAAAAGTGATAGCAAAGAAGCAGTTAGTGAAATAAATAATAACACAGAAATGACAATTATTACACTACAAATGGAGCGATACAAATACCAATAGAAATATCACTATTGATAATGAATACATATTTTACTCCAACTTTATATTTTGTAGTCATTGATAGTTTTTTCTTTTGACAGTACTTCTGAGTTGCTTTGCGTGTCAGTGTGGACCTGCCTACTATCAAGCTGGTGGCTATTTATTGCTACCACACACATTTGCAATAGCTAATTGTCAGGTTCAAACACCAAACTATCTATTACACAAGACAAGAAGCAAGGAATCAGGCAGAGACAGAGTTCAATTTTGCTCATGAGGAGAAACATTTGGGGCTGCACACTCAGTTACAGTCTCCCACCACGCTCTGAGGTACAGCCCCACGCGCTCCTCTATTTATTCAGGAGTTCCCTAGTTAACATCACTGAGGCTGCCTCTAAAGGGAGGGGTCACATATCATGCAAAGCAGCTCCAGTACGCACAATACGTGACGGAATGTGCTGGGTGCCTTGTGATTTCGCCTTGTCTCTGCTTCGTCTGCGTGCTGTCGCCATATCTTCGTTGAGGTCCCGGTACTGCAAAAAGTCAGTGTTCAAAAACAAGAAAAAAAAATACAAAAATGAAGGGTATTTTATGTGAACTAAGCAAAATTATCTGCCAATAGAACAAGAAAATGTGGCTTGTCAAGACTTTCCAAAACAAGTCAGATAAGCTAACCTCAATGTACCCAAAAATAGCTTAAAATAAGTATATTCTCACTAATAACAAGTGCACTTTTCTTGGTAGAAAAAAAAGAGACCTTTTTTCTCAATATGTTGAAAAATATTCTTAAATGAAGTAAACGCTAGTGCCATTATCTTGACATAATGATATGCACTCGGCATTACATTTCTTGAAAGCAGCAAACTTATACTAAAAACTAGTTTATTGTTCTTAATGGAAAGGCAACAAGGCAAGCGCTTGTTACTCTCGGGGTCTCCTAGCTGCTCAGGCTAATCATATTGTCTAAAAATGCATTTTTCCATGGATAACATGACATCATCGCGCCAAGTGCGTGCTCTTTCAGTCAATTAGTGCGCATATATACAGCCCGGCCCCCCGCCGAAACATTTTTTAATTGTAATTTTGAAGAATTTATCTGAATGTGCATGAACTATTTGTGTTCAAAATAGTTAGAAATGTTAAATGTTGAAATATTAACTGTCAGTTTACTGTACTGTGCCAACTGTACTACTATATGAGTACGTGTTTTCTATTGTTTCATTGAAAATAAAACAGCAAAGTCCATTTGGCTGTCATCTGTTTTAATTATGAGACACAATTGTGTCAAAGTCATGATTTTTTTATTTCATGCTTGAAATAAGAAATGATGACTTTAAAAAAGTAGTTTTCTACTTGTGAGTGTTGATGACACAGCTTTGCAACACTTGATATTCTAGTTTCAAGCATGTTTTACTCAATATAGCTCATCAAATCTCAGCAACAAGCTGTAACATCTTACTGACATCATTTAGGAGCAAAACACTTCAAACAAGTAAAACACTCTAACATCAAATCTGCTTAGTGAGAAGAATGATCTTATCAGACAGAAAATAAGCAAATATCACCCTTATTTGACATATTTCATCTTACTTAGATTTCACGTTTTGCAGTGCAAGTGTTGGTGTTCTCTATATGCAACTTTTTTTGACTTGTAAATCTCCTTTTCCTGCCCCCTGACTCCAACTTCCACTTATTTTCTAACCTCACCCTCCTTTTTCTTCCTGCTCCTTCCAGTCATACATTATATTAAATAAATAATCCATGCTTTTGTCTCTTTTTTTCCCTCCTTGCTTTCCTTCCATCCCTTCATTCAAGCTCCTTCCTTTCTTTCCTCCTCCCGTATTGACGGCGCTGCGATGCATTTTGCTAAAAGATGGCTTATGAATCATTGATGTTGCTGTTGAGGTTTCAGTGGCGCGGGGCAGCCGGATGTAAATAAGTGAGGACGAGGTACGCTCCATAGCTGGATGATACTTAGCCCGGCCTATGAAACATTGATGAGATATTTTGTGTGTAATGCGATGGCTATTTAAGAAGGCAAGATATGAGAGTTGTTTACAACTGCAGAGCAGACAGTTAAGACCCGAGCAGGAGTGCAAATGAAGGAAGCCAGTAAAGAAGACGACCAGATTGGAGCTGGTGTTACTTTTATCAAACAAACATGTAAATTGAGGCATAATAATAGACTTCTTCTTATTAAACACACATTCATTACTTCTCCTCTTTCTAAGCTCTTTTTTCATGTAATATTTCATTTATTGTACAAACCCCGTTTCTATATGAGTTGGGAAATTGTGTTAGATGTAAATATAAACGGAATACAATGATTTGCAAATCCTTTTCAAGCCATATTCAGTTGAATATGCTACAAAGACAACATATTTCATGTTCAAACTCATAAACTTATTTTTTTTTGCAAATAATCATTAACTTTAGAATTTGATGGCAGCAACACGTGACAAAGAAGTTGGGAAAGGTGGCAATAAATACTGATAAAGTTGAGGAATGCTCATCAAACACTTATTTGGAACATCCCACAGGTGTGCAGGCTAATTGGGAACAGGTGGGTGCCATGATTGGGTATAAAAGTAGATTCCATGAAATGCTCAGTCATTCACAAACAAGGATGGGGCGAGGGTCACCACTTTGTCAACAAATGCCTGAGCAAATTGTTGAACAGTTTAAGAACAACCTTTCTCAAGCAGCTATTGCAAGGAATTGAGGGATTTCACCATCTACACTCCGTAATATCATCAAAGGGTTCAGAGAATGTGGAGAAATCACTGCAGGTAAGCAGCTAAGCCCGTGACCTTCCATCCCTCAGGCTGTACTGCATCAACAAGCCACAGCAGTGTGTAAAGGATATCACCACGTGGGCTCAGGAACACTTCAGAAACCCACTGTCAGTAACTACAGTTGGTCGCTACATCTGTAAGTGCAAGTTAAAACTCTCCTATGCAAGGCGAAAACCATTTATCAACAACACCCAGAAATGCCGTCGGCTTCGCTGGGCCTGAGCTCATCTAAGATGGACTGATACAAAGTGGAAAAGTGTTCTGTGGTCTGACGAGTCCACATTTCAAATTGTTTTTGGAAACTGTGGACGTCGTGTCCACAGTTTCCAAAAACAATTTGAAATGTTTCCAAAGAGGAAAAGAACCATGCGGATTGTTCTAGGCGCAAAGTGTAAAAGGCAGCATGTGTGATGGTATGGGGGTGTATTAGTGCCCAAGACATGGGTAACTTACACATCTGTGAAGGCACCATTAATGCTGAAAGGTACATACAGCTTTTGGAGCAACATATGTTGCCATCCAAGCAACGTTACCATGGACACCCCTGCTTATTTCAGCAAGACAATGCCAAGCCACGTGTTACATCAACGTGGCTTCATAGTAAAAGAGTGCGGGTACTAGACTGGCCTGCCTGTAGTCCAGACCTGTCTCCCATTGAAAATGTGTGGTGCATTATGAAGCCTAAAATACCACAATGGAGACCCCCGGACTGTTGAACAACTTAAGCTGTACATCAAGCAAGAATGGGAAACTCACTGTTAAAGACAACAGATGATTAGATTACCACATACCACCTGTGAAATCTAATCACCTGCCAGCTGTGTCTCGCCGTCAGCACATGCCCCGCCCCTGTCCGATGGTGCTCCGCCCTCAACACCGTCGACAGAGGCGGTGACCTTTGCTCCTGCAGGCGCGCTGATCACACCCTCCCTCCGCAGTTAATATTTGCTTACATGTCCCTTGGCAAGTTTACCTGCAATAAGGCGCTTTTGGTAGCCATCCACAAGCCTCTGCTTGACCACTTGACCACAAAATTGCTGCAGTTCAGCTAAATGTGTTGCTTTTCTGACACGGACTTGTTTCTTCAGCATTGTCCACACGTTAAAGTCAGGACTTTGATGGTGAGTGAATGATAGGTTGCATTCCAAAAGACTGCAGTTCTTTTTGAAGCCACTAATTCAACGTTTCTCTTGCGCCATTCCAAAAAGAATGAGTCAGAAGGGAAGAGGGCCATGCAGGCACACACACTTACACAATCATAACCAATCACCGATCTATGCCTTCATTAAAGCATCCTTTTAGTGGTGCATCTCCCCTCCTAATGCCACATGGAGGTCCACTCCCAGGTGGTGTGTGTGGTCAGAGCAGCTGCATTATGCATGGGCGGGGTCAGGACGCTGAACTGTGTCGCTCTTCACTCTCACCACACTTTGCAAACATCACATCGCTTTACCACTAAGACAAGGCCAAAGTGGTGGTGACATAATGGTTGTCCATTCATACTGTATGTACAGTACACATCCAAACACAATGTACAGTAAATATGAGCCAAGCACTCGCTCTTTTAGACATGAATGCATCGACAACATATTCATATTTATATGTACAGTGGTGGTCAAAAGTGTACATACACTTGTAAAGAACATCATGTCATGGCTGTCTTGAGTTTACAATCATTCTTATTTGTTTGTGATGTAGTGATTGGAGCACATACTTGTTGGTCACGAAAAACATTCATGAAGTTTGCTTCTTTTATGAATTTATTATGGGTCTACTGTAAATATGAGCAAATGTGCTATACTTTTAGTGTGGTGACAATACTGTCCACACCTGTCTCCATCTAAACCCAGCAGTGTCCACACCTGTCTCCATCTAAACACAGCAGTGTCCACACCTGTCTCCATCTAAACACAGCAGTGTCCACACCTGTCTCCATCTAAACACAGCAGTGTCCACACCTGTCTCCATCTAAACACAGCAGTGTCCACACCTGTCTCCATCTAAACACAGCAGTGTCCACACCTGTCTCCATCTAAACACAGCAGTGCGCTCTTAAACGCACGGCGGGAAGCGAGGGAAAATGACGTTAAACCAAGCGCTTGGCCCCGTTTACTCCGAGGGGAAATCTCCGGAGCAAAGTCTGTGTAGTTAGTCCGCCATGATTATCAAGCCAAACGATGCTGGTGCGCATGTGTCTGACTTCGTGTTGCCTAAAATGCATTAGAATGACGTTTTTTCGGTCATTAAAAAATCAGCCGGTATTACTAACCGTCGGGAATTTTATCGCGAATTATCGTTTACTGTTACATCCCTCGTCCATTAACAGGTAAAAAGTCAAGGGCGGTCATGGCGTGTTGTTGCGTGTTGGTCAATTTTTTTAGGGCATTACGGCAAGTCACAAGGGCGGTCGCGGTTGCCGTGGTTAAATTCAAGCCCTGCATTTCCATGAATTTATGAATGGGATGGAATGGGAATTTCCGATTTCATATTCACTGTTTTAACAAGTTGCAAATGATAAATGCTTATTTAGTGAAACAAAAAGAAATGAAAAACTGCTTCAATATACAGTGGTGGTCAAAAGTGTACATACACTTGTAAAGAACATCATGTCATGGCTGTCTTCACTTTACAATAATTTTTTATTTTTTTGTGATGTAGTGATTGGAGCACATACTTGTTGCTCACAAAAAACATTCATGAAGTTTGCTTCTTTCATGAATTTATTATGGGTCTACTGAAAATGTGAGCAAATGTGCTGGGTCAAAATTATAATAATTGTGCACACCAACTTATATTCTTCTCTTCATGAAAGACAGGAATTTATGTGTTAAACATGCTTGTACTATCATTAAACAAATTTAACGTGTTAACAAATTCATGACTCCATTAAAGGCCTACTGAAATGACATTTTCTTATTTAAACGGGGATAGCAGATCCATTCTATGTGTCATACTTGATCATTTCGCGATATTGCCATATTTTTGCTGAAAGGATTTAGTAGAGAACATCGACGATAAAGTTCGCAACTTTTGGTCGCTGATTAAAAAAAGCCTTGCCTGTACCGGAAGTAGCGTATCGTCACAGGTTGAAAGGCTCCTCACATTTCCCCATTGTTTACACCAGCAGCGAGAGAGATTCGGACCGAGAAAGTGACGTTTACCCCATTAATTTGAGCCATGATGAGGAACGTTATAGTGAAGGACTAGAGTGCAGTGCAGGACGTATCTTTTTTCGCTCTGACCGTAACTTAGGTACAAGCTGGCTCGTTGGATTCCACACTCTCTCCTTTTTCTATTGTGGATCACGGATTTGTATTTTAAACCACCTCGGATACTATATCCTCTTGAAAATGAGAGTCGAGCACGCCAAATGGACAATTAAAGTGACTTTTATCTCCAAGACAATACATCGGTGACACACTTAGCTACTGAGCTAACGTGATAGCATCGTTCTCAAATAAAGATAGAAACAAAATAAATAAGCCTCTGACTAGAAGGATAGACAGAAGATCAACAATACTATTAAACCATGGACATGTAACTACACGGTTAATGCTTTCCAGCCTGGCGAAGCTTAACAATGCTGTTGCTAACGACACCATTAAGGCTAACTTAGCTACGGGACCTCACAGAGCTATGCTAAAAACATTAGCTATCTACCTACGCCAGCCAGCCCTCATCTGCTCATCAACACCCGTGCTCACCTGCGTTCCAGCGATCGACGGTGCGACGAAGGACTTCACCCGATCATCCGTGCGGTCGGCAGCTAGCATCGGATAGCGCGTCTGCTATCCAAGTCAAAGTCCTCCTGGTTGTGTTGCTGCAGCCAGCCGCTAATACACCGATCCCACCTACAACTTTCTTCTTTGCAGTCTCCATTGTTCATTAAACAAATTGCAAAAGATTCACCAACACAGATGTCCAGAATACTGTGGAATTTTGCGATGAAAACAGAGTTTTTTGTATTGGATACAATGTGTCCATTTCAACCATTGACGTCACGTTCAAACGTCATCATATCGAAACGTTTTCAGCCGGATATTTCCCGGGAAATTTAAAATGTCACTTTATAAATTAACCCGGCTGTATTGGCATGTGTTGCAATGTTAAGATTTCATCATTGATATATGAACTATCAGACTGCGTGGTCGCTAGTAGTGGCTTTCAGTAGGCCTTTAATGCGCCTTATATATGAAAAAAGATAGAAAATAGACCATTTATCAGCAGTGCGTCTTATAATCCGGTGCGCCCTATGGTCCGTAAAATACAGTATGCATACACTGAACAAATATATACCGTAATTTCCGGACTATAAGCCGCACCTGACTATAAGCTGCACCAGCTAAATTTAGGGGAAAATACAGATTGCTCCATATATAAGCCGCACCCGACTATAAGCCACAGGGTTTTGATGTGTAATTAGCGTAGTATATAGGGGTTCCTGCTACCACGGAGGGGATTGTCGGGACAGAGATGACTGTTTGGGAACGCAAAGCGTCCCATTTATTAACAATAAGTCTTTCAATCATTCAATCAAACTTTCACATCTTTGACATGGCGAACAGCATTCGTGCAGAGTACAAATAATACAACGCTGCAAAGTAATACAAAGTGCTCGCCTGTACGTTATCAAAGTAACCAGCCTACCGGTATATGAAAAGTCAGTCTTTAATCATTGTGTCATCGTCTTCCTCCTGCGTACTAAAACCACCAAAATCCTCTTCGTCGGTGTCGGAAGAAGAACAGGCCGTAAATAAGCCGCACCCTTGTATAAGCCGCAGGGACCAGAACGAGGGGGAAAAGTAGCGGCTTATAGTCCGGAAATTACGGTATTCATAGGAATGAAAGTGAATTGTCACTGGCACTCATCAATGCAAGTCATCACAATCATAACAACTTATATTCTTGTCTTCATGAAAGAAAGCAATGTTAAACATGTTTATATTATCATTAAACACCTTTCACTTGTTAAAACAAACATCTGTTTCATAAATAAAGAGATATTTATATTTATATTTGATCATTTGAAAAGTAGCTCGTCTGCTGGTAAAGTGTGGCTGATATGTTCATTTTATTCAAGTAACAAAGTCCATTAGGTAATAGTATTTTTAATAAACTCACACACACACACACACACACACACACACACACACACACACACACACACACACACACACACACACACACACACACACACACACACACACACACACACACACACACACACACACACACACACACACACACACACACACACACACACACACACACACACACACACCAGATAGCACTTAACCACACAATGAGGCCCCATTATCTGTTAACCACAGACAACTACACCACCTCAACTTTAAAGAAACAAACTCTGAAGTCCATTAGCTATTCACCGCAGAGCAGAGCACTTTAGACGGCTCTTTTACTCTTAACCACTCTTTCTACCACGCATTACCAACCCACCACAGTCTGTCTGTCTGTCTGTCTCTGTGTGTGTGTGTGTGTGTGTGTGTGTGTGTGTGTGTGTGTGTGTGTGTGTGTGTCCTTGTATTTCTACCCTTCTTGAGACATCAACAAGGAAAAGTAGCAAGTGATGACATAAATCATGGTCCAATAACATTGCATCTAATAGAGAGTCAAATACTAGAGTCCGTGAACATTGCTCCAAAGTCAAGATTTTTGGTTGATTTAATGAGCATAGAAAAGTAAACATTGACAAAGGCAGCAATATATGATAAAACAAGATGGCAGCTAAAAACAGGACTTACCTATTCATCCCCTACGCTACTAAGACTATGGTGGCCATTAACAGTTAGCTTCTACAGCTGGGTTGCCCAAAGTGCGGCACAGGGGCCATCTGTGGTCCCTGACTCCTTTGTCATCGGCCTTAAGCACGTTACACAAAACAGACAATAGAGATCTCATTTGCACCCCCTGGTGGGGAAATATTTTTTCACAATATTGCCAATTTCTCTGTTGTTCTTGTAAAACAGTGACATTTTTTGAGTAAAATGATGACTTTTGTCACAATTTTGCCAAGTGAAGTTCTGATTATTATTATAATATTGCCAACCTTTTACAGTTTTCTTATAAAATTGTGACTTGCGTCGAGTAAAATTACGACCCTTTTAAATAAAATTGCCAAAATGTTTAAGCTTTTCTTGTAAAATTGCGACTGTTATTGAGTAAAATTCCAACATCTATCATAATATTGCACACATATTCAGTTTTTCTTGTAAAACTTTGACTTGCGTTGAGTAAAATGAGGACTTTTACTATAACACTGCCAAAAGTCGAAGTTTTTCTTGTGAAATTGTGACCTTTTTCTTGTGAAATTCCAACTCATTTTTCACAACAAGCTTTTTTATATTTGCATGGTATGTATATATTATTAATGTTGTAAATACACTTCTTTATATATCTAGAAAGGCTGGTCCTAAAGAGGGAGGCATTTTTCTCAGGTCCCAAGAAGGAAAGAAATGCAAGAATGTGTGTGTGTGTGTGTGTGTGTGTGTGTGTGTGTGTGTGTGTGTGTGTCCTTGTATTTCTACCCTTCTTGAGACATCAACAAGGAAAAGTAGCAAGTGATGACATAAATCATGGTCCCAATAACATTGCATCTAATAGAGAGTCAAATACTAGAGTCCGTGAACATTGCTCCAAAGTCAAGATTTTTGGTTGATTTAACGAGCATAGAAAAGTAAACATTGACAGGTGCAAAAGCAGCAAAATATGATCAAACAAGACGGCAGCTAAAGAAGGACTTCCCTATTCATCCTCGAAAAAACCCGCCAGGTGAACAACTGATTTTAGGACTTCCGGTGCTGACGTAAGACAACCATATGTGACCATAGGATGAACAAATACTCTACGCTACTAAGACTATAGTGGCCATTAACAGTCAACTTTTATCATAACATTGCACAAATGTTCAGTTTTTCTTGTAAAACTTTGACTTGCGTCAAGTAAAATGAGGACTTTTACTATAACACTGCCAAAAGTCGAAGTTTTTCTTGTGAAATTGTGACCTTTTTCTTGTGAAATTCCAACTCATTTTTCACAACAAGCTTTTTTATATTTGCATAGTATGTATATATTATTAATGTTGTAAATACACTTCTTTATATATCTAGAAAGGCTGGTCCTAAAGAGGGAGGCATTTTTCTCAGGTCCCAAGAAGGTAAGAAATGCAAGAATGTGTGTGTGTGTGTGTGTGTGTGTGTGTGTGTGTGTGTGTGTGTGTGTGTGTGTCCTTGTATTTCTACCCTTCTTGAGACATCAACAAGGAAAAGTAGCAAGTCATGACATAAATCATGGTCCCAATAACATTGCATCTAATAGAGAGTCAAATACTAGAGTCTGTGAACATTGCTCCAAAGTCAGGATTTTTGGTTGATTTAGTGTGCATACAAAAGTAATCATTGACAGGTGCAAAAGCAGCAAAATATGATAAAACAAGACGGCAGCTAAAGAAGGACTGGCTTGTGCAGCCCTTTGAGACACTTGTGATTTAGGGCTATATAAATAAACATTGATTGATTGATTGATTGATTGATATTCATCCTCGAAAAAACCCGCCAGGTGAACAACTGATTTTAGGACTTCCGGTACTGACGTAAGACAACCATATGTGACCATAGGATGAACAAATACTGTACGCTACTAAGACTATGGTGGCCATTAACAGTCAACTTTTATCATAACATTGCACAAATGTTCAGTTTTTCTTGTAAAACTTTGACCTGCGTTGAGAAAAATGACGACTTTTATTATAATACTGCCAAAATTCCACGTTTTTCTTGCGAAATTCCAACTAATTATTTTTTTATACTTACATAGTTTGAATATATTATTAATGTTGTAAATACTAATCTTTTATATATCTAGAAAGGGAGGTCCTAAAGAGGGAGGCATTTTTCTCAGGTCTCAAGAAGGTCAGAAATACAAGAATGTGTGTGTGTGTGTGTGTGTGTGTGTGTGTGTCCTTGTATTTCTACCCTTCTTGAGACATCAACAAGGAAAAGTAGCAAGTGATGACATAAATCATGGTCCCCATAACATTGCATCTAATAGAGAGTCAAATACTAGAGTCCGTGAACATTGCTCCAAAGTCAGGATTTTTGGTTGATTTAACGAGCATAGAAAAGTAAACATTGACAGGTGCAAAAGCAGCAAAATATGATAAAACAAGACGGCAGCTAAAGAAGGACTTCCCTATTCATCCTCGAAAAAACCCGCCAGGTGAACAACTGATTTTAGGACTTCCGGTGCTGACGTAAGACAACCATATGTGACCATAGGATGAACAAATACTCTACGCTACTAAGATTATAGTGGCCATTAACAGTCAAATTTTATCACAATATTGCACAAATGTTCAGTTTTTCTTGTAAAACTTTGACTTGCGTCGAGTAAAATGAGGACTTTTACTATAACACTGCCAAAAGTCGAAGTTTTTCTTGTGAAATTGTGACCTTTTTCTTGTGAAATTCCAACTCATTTTTCACAACAAGCTTTTTTATATTTGCATAGTATGTATATATTATTAATGTTGTAAATACACTTCTTTATATATCTAGAAAGGCTGGTCCTAAAGAGGGAGGCATTTTTCTCAGGTCCCAAGAAGGTAAGAAATGCAAGAATGTGTGTGTGTGTGTGTGTGTGTGTGTGGGTGTGTGTGTGTGTGTCCTTGTATTTCTACCCTTCTTGAGACATCAACAAGGAAAAGTAGCAAGTCATGACATAAATCATGGTCCCAATAACATTGCATCTAATAGAGAGTCAAATACTAGAGTCCGTGAACATTGCTCCAAAGTCAAGATTTTTGGTTGATTTAACATGCATAGAAAAGTAAACATTGACAGGTGCAAAAGCAGCAAAATATGATAAAACAAGATGGCAGCTAAAGAAGGACTTCACTATTCATCCTCGAAAAAAGTCACCAGGTGAACAACTGATTTTAGGACTTCCGGTGCTGACGTAATACAACCATATGTGACCATAGGATGAACAAATACTCTACGCTACTAAGACTATGGTGGCCATTAACAGTCAACTTTTATCATAATATTGCACAAATGTTCAGTTTTTCTTGTAAAACTTTGACTTGCATTGAGAAAAATGACGACTTTTATTATAATACTGCCAAAATTCCAAGTTTTTCTTGCGAAATTCCAACTAATAATTTGTTTTACATTTACATAGTTTGAATATATTATTAATGTTGTAAATACTAATCTTTTATATAGGGAGGTCCTAAAGAGGGAGGCATTTTTCTCAGGTCTCAAGAAGGTCAGAAATACAAGAGTGTGTATGTGTGTGTGTGTGTGTGTGTGTGTATGTGTGTGTGTGTGTGTGTGTGTGTGTGTGTGTGTGTGTGTGTGTGTGTGTGTGTGTGTGTGTGTGTGTGTGTGTGTGTGTGTGTGTGTGTGTGTGTGTGTGTAATGTGAGCCTTTAATGAAAGGAGGATTTAAGAGAGATGACACAGGAGAATATTATTGAGCTCCATAAAAGTATGAATATGAAGACATGAGAACATTGAAGTCACATCAGAGACACGAGGAAACAACATCTTCACTTACATCTTGACAGCAAGGAAAGAAGAAATACATGTTAAAAGAAGTGTTACCTCCATTTTCATGCATCCTGTGTTTTTATGACTGACTTTTCAACGTAAACTGTCACTGTCAACTTGCATCGAGGACCTTCATTTGTGTCTCTCATGAAAGCTTTTTTATTACACGACATTTTTACTCATGTATTTTTAGCATTTGAATTCTGTGAAATTAGGGTTCATTGCCTTGATGTGGGATCTGAGCCCAGGATGTGGTTGTGGCTTGTGCAGCCCTTTGAGACACTCCAGATTTAGGGCTATATAAGTAAACATTGATTGATTGATTGATATATGTAGCCCATTTCCAGTGTCCATAGGTCCCTACACTATTGTAGTCATATCCACGTGTTCTTGTACACGTCAAATACATCTCAATGGCCTCAAAGAGTTATAAGAGAGGACAATAACGCAGGTGGTGTGCATGGAATACTCTGGAATGATCAACACATAACTTACAGGCAGGCAAAGACCAAGAAGAAGTCAAGAGTGGTGAGAGAAAGTAGGACTTGGCGGCACTATTACATCTTGATCAACACATGACTGATCATGTCAGCCACCGCCATCTTTCACCCGCCACCGTTTGACCACACCACGTGAACCCCCCCACACACCCACTTTCCCCCCCACGTACCCCCGGGCGGGAGCATCAATAACGCATGGCCAGCGGCCTCTGTGTACACACACACTCACACGCACACACACACACACACACACACACACACACACACACACACACACACACACACACACACACACACACACACACACACACACACACTCACACACACACACACTCACCGCAAAAATGCCTCCCTCTTTAGGACCAGCCGTCCAGCCTTTCTAGATATATAAAGAAGTGTATTTACAACATTAATAATATACACATACTATGCAAATATAAAAAAGCTTGTTGTGAAAAATGAGTTGGAATTTCACAAGAAAAAGGTCACAATTTCACAAGAAAAGGGTCACAATTTCACAAGAAAAACTTAGAATTTTGGCAGTATTATAATAAAAGTCGTCATTCTACTCAACGCAAGTCAAAATTTTACGAGAAAAAGTGAACATTTGTGCAATATTATAATAAAAGTTGGAATTTTACTCAATAACAGTCGCAATTTTACAGGAAAAAGCTTCAAATTTAGGCAATTTTATGAAAAGAGTCGTAATTTTACTCGACAAAAGTCACAATTTTATAAGAAAACTTTAAAAAATTGCAATATTATAATAATAATCGGAATTTTACCTGGCAAAATTATGACGAAAGTCAACATTTTACTTCAAAAATGTCACTATTTTACAAGAACAACAAAAAAATTGGCAATATTGTGATAAAAGTCAGAATTTTATATGACAAATGTCAGCATTTTGCATGAAAAAGTAATAATTTTACATAAAAATGTAATAACTTTCCGAGAAAATATTGCAATTTTACAGAAACAGAAAGAATATAAGAAATTGTTTCCAATTTTATAAGAAAAAAGTCGACACATTGTGAGAAAAAGACTGCTTTTAGTTCATTTTTAGTTTGTAAGTGGTTTTTAATCTTCATTATTTTTACTTCACGTTCTTACAGTATGTCTCTGTATACATATTTATACACATGTATACACACACACACACACACACACACACACACACACACACACACACACACACACACACACACACACACACACGCACACAAACACACACACACACACACACGCACACACCCCACAAAAATGCCTCCCTCTTTAGGACCAGCCTTTCTAGATCTATAAAGAAGTGTATTTACAACATTAATAATATATACATACTATGCAAATATAAAAAAGCTTGTTGTAAAAATGAGTTGGAATTTCACAAGAAAAAGGTCACAATTTCACAAGAAAAACTTAGAATTTTGGCAGTATTATAATAAAAGTCGTCATTTTACTCAACGCAAGTCCAAAATTTTACGAGAAAAAGTGAACATTTGTGCAATGTTATGATAATAGTTGGAATTTTACTCAATAACAGTCGCAATTTTACAAGAAAAAGCTTCAAATTTTGGCAATTTTATGAAAAGAGTCGTAATTTTACTCGACAAAAGTCACAATTTTATAAGAAAACTTTTAAAAATTGCAATATTATAATAATAATCAGAATTTTACTTGGCAAAATGATGACAAAAGTCAACATTTTACTTCAAAAATGTCACTATTTTACAAGAACAACAAAACAATTGGCAATATTGTGATAAAAGTCAGAATTTTATATGACAAATGTCAGCATTTTGCATGAAAAAGTAATAATTTTACATAAAAATGTAATAACTTTACGAGAAAATATTGCAATATTACAGAAACAGAAAGAATATGAGAAATTGTTTCCAATTTTATAAGAAAAAATTCGACACATTGTGAGAAAAAGACTGCTTTTAGTTCATTTTTAGTTTGTAAGTGTTTTTTAATCTTCATTATTTTTACTTCACGTTCTTACAGTATGTCTCTGTATACATATTTATACACATGTATACACACACACACACACACACACACACTCACACACACACACACACACACACACACACACACACACACACACACACACACACACACACACACACACACACACACACACACACACACCGCAAAAATGCCTCCCTCTTTAGGACCACCTTTTCTAGATATATAAAGAAGTGTATTTACAACATTAATAATATATACATACTATGCAAATATAAAAAAGCTTGTTGTAAAAATGAGTTGGAATTTCACAAGAAAAAGGTCACAATTTCACAAGAAAAACTTAGAATTTTGGCAGTATTATAATAAAAGTCATCATTTTACTCAACGCAAGTCAAAATTTTACGAGAAAAAGTGAACATTTGTGCAATGTTATGATAAAAGTTGGAATTTTACTCAATAACAGTCGCAATTTTACAAGAAAAAGCTTCAAATTTTGGCAATTTTATGAAAAGAGTCGTAATTTTACTCGACAAAAGTCACAATTTTATAAGAAAACTTAAAAAAAATTGCAATATTATAATAATAATCAGAATTTTACTTGGCAAAATTAGGATAAAAGTCAAAATTTAACTTAAAAAATGTCACTATTTTACAAGAACAACAAAAAAAATTGGCAATATTGAGATAAAAGTCAGAATTTTATATGACAAATGTCAGCATTTTGCATGAAAAAGTAGTAATTTTACATAAAAAAGTAATAATTTTACATAAAAAAGTAACAATTTTACGAGAAAATATTGCAATATTACAGAAACAGAAAGAATATGAGAAATTGTTCCCAATTTTATAAGAAAAAAGTCGACACATTGTGAGAAAAAGACTGCTTTTAGTTCATTTTTAGTTTGTAAGTGATTTTTAATCTTCATTATTTTTACTTCACATTCTTACAGTATGTCTCTGTATACATATTTATCATCATCATCATCGGCGGTCACTCGTGGTCGAGTATGACTGTCCTCCTTCCTGGTCCTTGTGGGTCTTCAGGTGGGCGTAGAGGCCGATTCTGGACCCGATTATTCTGGGGCAATGTGGACAAGGGAATGTAGTGGTGGTGGGTTTGGGTTGGGCCTGTTTGGTGGATGCTCTCTCCTTTCTTAGTCTGCGCTTGTCTTGTGCAGCATGGCGGAGGTCGTCATTATATTGCGCGGCACCCTCACGGACAAGGTTTCTCCACATCGTCCTGTCTGTTGCCTTGACTTCCCAAGACTTAAGGTCTATGCGACACTTTGTCAGGTTTGCCTTGATGTTATCCTTAAATCTCTTCTTTTGACCTCCCGGGGCCCGTTTCCCTTCAACAAGCTGGGAATAAAGGACTTGTTTTGGGAGGCGAGAGTCAGGCATGCGGACTACATGGCCCGTCCATCTGAGTTGGTTTTGGGCAATCGTGGCAATGATGGTGGGCAAGCCAGCCTCCTCCAGGACGCTGGTGTTTGTGCGTCGGTCCTCCCAGCTGATCCTCAGAATTTTCCTGAGACATCTATGATGGTAGGTCTCGAGTGCCTTTAAATGCCTGCTGTAGGTGGTCCAGGCTTCTGACCCATACAGAAGGGTGGGGAGCACGACTGCTTTGTAGACCAGGATTTTGGTCTTTGCTTGGAGGTCACGGTTCTCGAAGACTCGCTTCCTCAGCCTTGAGAAGGCCCCACTAGCACAGCTGAGGCGATGGTGAATTTCATCGTCAATGACAGCTTTAGATGACAGGAGGCTCCCGAGATATGGGAAGTGGTCCACATTTTCCAGTCGGATTTTGTCAATTGAGAGGTTTGGGGGCAGGACAGGCGCACTACTGTTTGGTGGTGATTGGTGGAGGATTTGGGTTTTCTTTATATTGATGGCAAGACCAAGCTGTTTGTATGCCTTCGCAAAAGCAGACAGAGTGCACTGTAGGTCCTCTTCTGAGAGGGCTACGAGGGCATTATCGTCTGCATACTGCAGCTCCATGATGGATATGGTGGTGGTTTGACCTTTAGCCCTGAAACGGTTGATGTTGAGGAGTTGACCGTCGGTTCTGTACATTATTTCGACTCCCTGGGGCAGATGTATGTTTGTGAGATGGAGGATAGTAGCAACAAAAATGGAAAATAGTGTTGGAGCGATGACACATCCCTGTTTTACACCTGTGTCTACACTAAAGGGTTCCGTTTCATCTCCACTGCCACTGAGCACTGTGGCTGACATGTTATCATGCAGTAGTCTCAGTACCCGGATGTATTTATCTGGGCAGCCAATCTTGGACAGAACCAGCCAAAGGGCCTGACGGTTAACCGAGTCGAAGGCTTTGGTGAGGTCTATGAAGGCCATGTATAGTGATTGATTTTGTTCCCGGCATTTTTCTTGCAGTTGTCGTGCGATGAAAATCATGTCTGTGGTGCCTCTGCTTGGGCGAAATCCACTCTGAGACTCAGGAAGCACGCTTTCTGACAGGGGGGTGAGTCTGTTGGCCAAAACCCGAGCGAGGGCTTTCCCTATGGTGGACAGGAGAGAGATGCCACGGTAATTCCCACAGTCTGCCTTGTCTCCTTTCTTAAATATGGAGACAATTAGGGCATCTCTGAGCTGTGCAGGGATTTCCTCTTCTTCCCATATTTTGAGAAGCAGGGCATGGATGTGCTTGGTAAGATCGGGTCCGCCTTTCTTCAGGACCTCTGCTGGAATGCCGTCGGGCCCAGCAGCCTTGTTGTTCCTCATCTTCCCAATGGCATCCTGCAGCTCATCCAAGGTAGGTGGTTCTCCCATGCTTTCATCTGTGGGTTGTTGTGGGAGTTGGTCAAGAGCCTCCATCTCAGGTATAGTGTCCCTGTTTAAGAGGTCCTCATAGTGTTCTTTCCACCTGTTTGAAATTGCATCCTTGTCCTTCAGCAGCAGCAGACCATCCTTTGAGCGAAGGGGGGTTAGGCAGCGGTGGCTGGGACCACACACCACTCTTGTGGCATCGAAGAAGCCTCTAGTGTCTCCAGAGTCAGCGAGCTGCTCGATCTCCAGAGCCTTTGTTGTCCACCACTGGTTCTTCAGTTTCCTAACCTGTGTTTGGACAGCTGCCTTCGCTTTGGCGTGGGCTACTCTTTTCACTTTGCAGTGGATGTTGTTTTGCCAAGTGATGAAAGCTTGCCGCTTGTTGTTAATTAGTTGCTGGATCTCAGTGTCGTTCTCATCAAACCAGTCTTGATGTCTCCGCTTTTTGAGACCAAGGATATTTTTGCAGGATTTCATTATGGCAGTCGAAAGTGTGCTCCAGTGTGTTTCCGTATCCTCTGGGTACTGTTTGGGCAACGCTGCGCTAAAGGCCTCCTGCAGCTGTTGTTGGTAGGTGGTGTCACTCAACAGCTCGATGTTGATTCTTGGCCGGCACTGTCTTTTCTGCATCCGTCTTTTCCGCATTAAGCGGATGGACATGATGGAGCGAATGAGGCGGTGGTCGGTCCAGCAGTCGTCTGCACTGGTCATTGCTCTGGTGTTTAGGACGTCGCGACTGTCTTTAGAGCGGACAATGACGTAGTCAATGAGATGCCACAGTTTGGAGCGAGGGTGCATCCATGATGTTTTGAACTTGGTTTTCTGACGGAAAAGTGTGTTGGTGATGACCAGGTTGTGCTCCGAGCACTTAGTTAGCAGTAGTGTGCCATTTGAGTTTGTATTTCCGACCCCTTCTCTCCCCAGTGTACCCCTCCATAGGTGGTGGTTTCTTCCCACTCTGGCGTTGAAGTCTCCGAGCAGGATTAACTTGTCCTCCTTGGGGACTTCAGATAGAACTTTGTCCAGGTCAGCATAAAAGGCCTCCTTAACTTCATCCTGTGCATCAAGGGTTGGTGCATAGGCACTAACGACCGTGGCCATATGACTGCTAGCAAGCATAAGGCGTAAGGTCATTAGGCGCTCGTTGATGCCCACAGGGAGTTCATGGAGGTGGTTGATGAGGCAGTTCTTAATAGCAAAACCCACACCGTGGATTCGTGGCTCATTTGCAGGCTTTCCTTTCCAAAAGAAAGTATATCCGCCTTTTTCTTCCTTCAGCTGCCCTTCATCGGCCAGTCGGGTCTCGGAGAGTGCTGCGATGTCGATGTGGAACTTCCTTAGCTCTCTGGAGATGATGGCAGTTCGCCTTTCAGGTCGATCGCTGGTTTGGTTGTCCGTGAGGGTTCGCACGTTCCAGGCTCCAATGTGTAGTTTGTGTTTTCTTTGTTCACTTTGTTTCTGACCGCGTGGTGGTGATCCCTCTGGATGCGGTATTCCAGACAGGATGTTGCGAGGCAGGCTATTTTTAGGGTACCTTTTCTAACCCCCTCCCCTACTGGGGTGAGCAGAGTGGATCCTGAATAGGGCTGCTCAGTCATGGGTGCAGCTGCCGAGAAGCTCTTCTGCCTCAGTCCATGAGCTTAACGACTGAATCTAACACCCACCGCCTGTGTGCCAGGTTGTGGCTAGGGACTGCCAGACTTCACTGTCCTGCCCCCGTTACCACTTCCCGGTCGCCAAAGGACTTTGAAGTATCCGGGATGTAAAATGGATGGCTTCCCATTCGGGAGGACGCCTGCGCGTGATGTCTTTTAGCGTGGGGAGACTGATGCGCCTGCAGCCACCACACGGTCCTTGGCAGAGAGGGGCCTTGATCCAGTGGCATGGATCCATGACGACTGGAGACCACCCTCTTTTGCAGCCTTCATCCGCCTTCAGTGCCGTTGTGACATGCAGTGTCATCCTCCGCCACTTCCACCGTTGAGGTCTTATATCTATTTAACCCATAGATGGGGCAGTGGTTGGCGGACGCCAGGGCGTGTCCACACACTGGTGGGCCTGCACGCCTCGCCTCTGGGGCCCACTGCTGCTCCGAGATCCCCTACAGTTTTGCCTGTGTCCGCAAAGACGCAGTTTACCGTGTGTGGCCACGAGGAGGCACCACAGGGGTCTTGGTGGTGGAGAGGCTTTGTACCAGCAGGAGGAGGCTTACGCACTCGGCTCCTCTTTTCACCCACCCAGGGGCTAGCTGGCGGCGATAGCTGTAAGCAGAGAGTAGCAAGCAGGGGCAGCATGCAGCATGCACTAACTACAAGCACTTCTGCCACAAATCTAACGCACTGACGCATCACACGCACTCTGTGCGCGAGCACTCACACACACCCACCCACACACACACACACACACACACACACACACACACACACACACACACACACACACACACACACACACACACACAATCCAATCCACTTTATTTGTGTAGCACATTTAAACAACAAAAATGTTTCCAAAGTAACAACAATATTAAAAACAATATTCAAATATTATCCTTAGCTCCACCAATGACTGAATAAAAACAAAAACTAAAATAAATATAAAAACAATATAACAACAATATAAAAATAAATATGATCAAAAATGATTTTAAAGGGTAAAACTAATTAAAACAATAAATAGAAATCAAAATTTAAAAACCCACACACCCACACATCCACACACACACACACACACACACACACACACACACACACACACACACACACACACACACACACACACACACACACACACACACACACACACACACACACACACACACACACACACACACACACAAGATAACATGACATGCCTGCAGTACTTGCCTGGCAGCCCGACAGATTTTCTTAAGTGTGTACTTTTCTTTAATTAAGTAAAACAATTGTCAATGAACTTTAAATTAGACAAGCAAAAATAATCATTCCACCACCACAGAGTGTGTGTGTGCACGTGTGTATTTTAATAATTAGCAGGCAGTAAAGCGACTGTGTTAATTGCATTTAGGGTCCTGCCTGGGGAGGGGGAGGGGGAGGGGGAGGGGGGATGGAGATGATCTCACATCTTCTCTCCTAAAATAGACAAGTCACATGTAGTCTTGGAGAGAAAATGGAGCGTGGAGCCTCAGGAGCTCGCACACACACATTGTCCCTTACATTGCATGCACACACACACACACACACACACACACACACACACACACACACACACACACACACACACACACACACACACACACACACACACACACACACACACACACTCACAGCCCCCGGGAGAATGAAGGTAACCTTAATTAGCCTAACACTGTGGTGAAATTGATTGAAATGCAGAACATCAATTATTAAGTTTAACTGTTTTCATAACCCTACACACATGCTAGCACCTAACACATGTTGGGGGACAGCAGGGGGAGGCGGGAGGTGACCAGCACACACACACACACACACACACACACACACACACACACACACACACACACACACACACACACACACACACACACACACACACACACACACGCACACACACACACCAATCACTGGGGTGAATCTTGTCATGTCTTGAAATCCATCATTTGTATGCAAAAATCTGATTGGACTGAGATGTTATTATTTCTAGAAATGTGTCACAAAAAAGGCCAATAATTATAATTGCAGTTAGACGTTTCACAACATATCATAACAACCCTGTGATGGCAGAACATACATTATGTCTCCTCCTGGTAGTGACTAGTACAATCCTCCTGGTAGTGACTAGTACGGTCCTCCTGATAGTGACTAGTACGGTCCTCCTGGTAGTGACTAGTACGGTCCTCCTGGTAGTGACTAGTACGGTCCTCCTGATAGTGACTAGTACGGTCCTCCTGGTAGTGACTAGTACAGTCCTCCCGGTAGTGACTAGTACGGTCCTCCCGGTAGTGACTAGTACGGTCCTCCTGGTAGTGACCAGTACGGTCCTCCTGATAGTGACTAGTACGGTCCTCCTGGTAGTGACTAGTACGGTCCTCCTGGTAGTGACTAGTACGGTCCTCCTGGTAGTGACCAGTACGGTCCTCCTGATAGTGACTAGTACGGTCCTCCTGGTAGTGACTAGTACGGTCCTCCTGGTAGTGACTAGTACGGTCCTCCTGGTAGTGACTAGTACAATCCTCCTGGTAGTGACTAGTACAGTCCCCCTGATAGTGACTAGTACGGTCCTCCCGGTAGTGACTAGTACGGTCCTCCCGGTAGTGACTAGTACGGTCCTCCCGGTAGTGACCAGTACGGTCCTCCCGGTAGTGACCAGTACGGTCCTCCTGATAGTGACTAGTACGGTCCTCCTGGTAGTGACTAGTACGGTCCTCCCGGTAGTGACTAGTACGGTCCTCCTGATAGTGACTAGTACGGTCCTCCTGATAGTGACTAGTACGGTCCTCCTGGTAGTGACTAGTACGGTCCTCCTGGTAGTGACTAGTACGGTCCTCCTGGTAGTGACTAGTACAATCCTCCTGGTAGTGACTAGTACGGTCCTACTGGTAGTGACTAGTACGGTCCTCCTGGTAGTGACTAGCTCTGTGTGCTAAGTGAAGAGTGAAGTGTGGTTTATTTAAGGCCTCACTCCAGGCCTAAAACCTCAAACCTGGACTACCACATGTTGACCAGTCTCCAGAGAAGGTTTGGTAAGAGGGGCTTACAGAGTACAGAGAATACAGAGTGTAATATACACAATACAGAGTATAATATACACAATACAGAGTATAAAATACAGAATACAGAGTATAATATACAGAATACAGAGTATAAAATACACAATACAGAGTATAATATACACAATACAGAGTATAAAATACACAATACAGAGTATAATATACAAAATACAGAGTATAATATACAGAATACAGAGTATAAAATACACAATACAGAGTATAATATACACAATACAGAGTATAAAATACACAATACAGAGTATAATATACACAATGCAAAGTATAATATACACAATACAGAGTATAATATACACAATACAGAGTATAATATACACAATACAGAGTATAATATACACAATACAAAGTATAATATACACAATACAGAGTATAATATACACAATACAGAGTATAATATACAAAATACAGAGTATAAAATACACAATACAGAGTATAATATACACAATACAGAGTATAATATACACAATACAGAGTATAATATACACAATACAGAGTATAAAATACACAATGAAGTGTTTCAAAGACTAGAGAACATGTCAAATGAATTGAACGTGTGTCAAATGAGTTTTACTGTCCTAATGATTGGATTTAAGAAACCTTGACCAACAAGGTCTCCAAGTTCAGGTTGTTTTATTTGACCAAAGTCCAGTCTGGTCTTCGTGTTGCATCAATGGAAAACTCATTTAGGACTAATTATACGCTTCAGGCTCCGGCGTCCCTCGTACTTTCTTTCACCCTTTCCCTTTCTCTCGGCTCCTGACTTGTCCTCTCATAACGCTCCCGTTACCAGATCATGGTAGTCCTGCACTGACACACCAACACGAGACATCCAACACTCCGGCATGGCCAAGAGGCCGCCAGCACTCGGGTACAAAAGACCTTCAGATGCTGCATTGTTGTTTCTCGGGGGTCAGCCGCAGGTTAGAAGGCAGTCTTAATTAGCCGACATGACTTATACATGATTACCTGCACTCGGGTCAGTCTCCAAATATAAGAAATGCTTCAGACTTAAACGCCAGGAAGAGGGTTTCTCCGTGTATCACAAAACAACACAGCAGAATTACCATGAATTAATTAAAGTGGACGCCGACTTAAACAAGTTGAAAAACGTATTGGGGTGTTACCATTTAGTGGTCAATTGTACGGAATATGTACTGTACTGTGCAATCTACTAATAAAAGTTACAATCAATCAATCAGATATAAAGTCATATAAGTGAGGTCCTCAGTCAATATTTGTCAATATTATTGATCATCGTTTTTTTTACTCTCACTTGAGCAAATCAAATAAATGAGTCCGTCTAACATTTGTAACTTCTCGTCTCACATCTCAAAGCCATAATTGACTGTATGACTCGACAATGACAAGCAGGGATCACAAGTACGCTCTTCAACGCGCACCCTGGGGGCCAAATCCTGTTCAAGACTTTGGAGACAAACATTTTTGCAGCAAATTCCTAAAAATAAAGAAACAAGGAAAGAAACTTCTTGCATTGACATTTGAACCTGGTTCTTGCCCGGAAAAGGGTGGAGTGCCATCTCCGGGTTGGGGAGGAGATCTTGCCCCAAGTGGAGGAGTTCAAGTACCTCGGAGTCTTGCTCATAAGTGAGGGAAGAGTGGATGGTGAGATCGACAGAAGAAGATGGATGGATGGATGGATGGATGGATGGATGGATGGATGTGTCCAACTGGGGCTGCTGAAATGACCCCCCTTCCTTCAGAAGCAGCCTCAGTGATGTAACCAGGGACCTCCCAAATAAATAGAGGAGCACGTGGGCTGTACCTTAAGGCGTAGGTTGGAACTGTAACTAAGTCCATCCATCCATCCATCCATCCATCTTCTTCCGCTTATCCGAGGTCGGTTCGCGGGGGCAGCAGCTTAAGCAGGGAAGCCCAGACTTCCCTCTCCCCAGCCACTTGGTCCAGCTCCTCCTGGGGGATCCCGAGGCGTTCCCAGGCCAGCCGGGAGACATAGTCTTCCCAACGTGTCCTGGGTCTTCCCCGTGGCCTCCTACCGGTCGGACGTGCCCTAAACACCTCCCTAGGGAGGCATTCGGGTGGCATCCTGACCAGATGCCCGAACCACCTCATCTGGCTCCTCTCCATGTGGAGGAGCAGCGGCTTTACTTTGAGCTCCCCCCGGATGGCAGAGCTTCTCACCCTATCTCTAAGGGAGAGACCCGCCACCCGGCGAAGGAAACTCATTTCGGCCACTTGTACCCGTGATCTTGTCCTTTTGGTCATAACCCAAAGCTCATTACCATAAGTGAGGATGGGAACGTAGATCGACCGGTAAATTGAGAGCTTTGCCTTCCGGCTCAGCTCCTTCTTCACCAGAACGGATTGATACAGCGTCCGCATTACTGAAGACGCCGCACCAATCCGCCTGTCGATCTCACGATCCACTCTTCCCTCACTCGTGAACAAGACTCCGAGGTACTTCAACTCCTCCACTTGGGGCAGGGTCTCCCCCGCAACCCGGAGATGGCACTCCACCCTTTTCCGGGCGAGAACTAAGTGACTGTAACTAAGTGTACAGCCCAAAACTTCTCTCCTCATTGAGCCAAATTGAACTCTGTCTCTGCATGATTCCTTGCTTCTTGTCTGTTTAATAGATGTCATCAGTGTTTGAACCTGACACTTCCTGAAGTAGATATTAACAATAGTATTGTTTTAAAAAGCCAATAATAATAATTTTTAGTTTTTGTAGAAAACTGCTCACCCCTAAACACAACGCCCAACATAATAAGAAACAAGCCTTCTGCAAATACTTTTGACTGTTATTTAGCAAGTTAAATCACACATAATTATTGGAAAGCATTTAGCATTAGCACTGCAGTGGGCTGCGATACGGTTACGGCACACCCGATCAATATCCATCCAATAAAGCAGACACTACGGTCGCGTGTCTACAAACATTCAACCAAAATATGACCACCGGAGAAAGGAAGGACTCCACCACTGTTCCCATTTCCCAGTCTCTATTGCACTTCCAGAAAGTTCCAGTGCTGTTATTCATTTGTTTGGGAAGTGTTTACGAGGCACTGTACTCCACTGTGAGAGGACGCTGGGGAGATCCAAGGTCAGAAAAGGAGCAGAAGCTTCACTAATGGAGGGCAGGCAGACAAAATGTACTCACTTTGCTGCTGATCTGACATACATATACATAATAACATACATATACATATTGTATGCAGGACATAATAACATACATATACATATAGTATGCAGGACATAATAACATACATATACATATTTTATGCAGGACATAATAACATACATATACATATAGTATGCATCGACTACACACAATAACAATTTAAAAAATGATGTAGCAGTTAACACTATTTGCACACAATGACACCCAGCTTTGATCTAAAGCAGTGTTTTTCAACCACTGTGAGATACAGTCTGGTGTGCCGTGGGAGATTATCTAGTTTCACCTATTTGGGTTAAAAATATTTTTTGCAAAGCAGTAATTATAGTCTGCGAATGATGTGTTGTTGTTGAGTTTCTGTACTGTCTGGAGCTCGGCAGAATAACCGTGTAATACTCTTCCATATCAGTAGGTGGCAGCCGGTAGCTAATTGCTTTGTAGGTGTGGGAAACAGCGGGAGGCAGCGTGAAGGTAAAAAGGTGTCTAATACTTAAATCAAAAATAAACAAAAGGTGAGTGCCCCTAAGAAAAGGCATTGAAGCTTAGGGAAGGCTATGCAGAACGAAACAAAAACTGAACTGGCTTACAAAGTAAACAAAAACAGAATGCTGGACGGCAGCAAAGACTTACTGTGGAGCAAAGACGGCCTCCACAACGTACATCCGAACATGACATGACAATCAACAATGTCCCCACAAAGAAGGATAAAAACAACTGAAATATTCTTGATTGCTGAAACAAAGCAGATATGGGAAATATTGCTCAAAGGAAGACATGAAACTGCTACAGGAAAATACCAAAAAAAGAGAAAAAGCCACCAAAATAGGAGCGCAAGACAAGAAGTAAAACACTACACACAGGAAAACAGCACAAAAGTCCAAATAAGTCAGGGTGTGATGTGACAGGTGGTGACAGTACACCTACTTTGAGACAAGAGCTATAGTGATGCATGCTTGGTTATGCTTTAAAGTCATATCCAACAACGACTTTTTACTGTCAACTGAGTTTAGTTTTTTAATGATTTCTGCTGGTGGTGTGCCTCCGCATTTTTTCAACGCACAAAATGTGCCTTGGCTCAAAAAAGGTTGAAAAACACTGATCTAAACTATCCAGTGTTTAAACATTTTCACAACAAATCATTTTGCTCGCAGTTGTGAATAAAAATGCTATAGATACAGTTCCTGTATTGTGCTACACCTTCTCAAAATTACCCAAATTATTTTATTTACAGGAATATTTATTATTATTATTTTTTTTATATAAATACATATTTAACATTTGTGTGATTTAGCTTGCTAAATTACAGTCAAAAGTATTTTCAGGAAGAATTGTTTCTTATTATGTTGGGCGTTGTGGTTAGGGATGAGCAGTTTTCTACAAAAACAAAAAATATTATTGGCTTTTTAAAAATACCATTGTTCATATGTACTTCAGGAATTTGAATTATTATTTTCAGTCATGTAGCATGCTGGGTCTTTTTGGCCTTTTAATGTTTTGCAACGTGGAAATGAGTTATACTCTCCTGCTGAAGAATAAACAAATACAATGATACATCGAGAATACGCTGTATAAAAAATATGAATACAACTCAAATAAAAATGTGCACAATATATAAATATGAAGGCAAAATTGTGTTCCCCTACTTGTTTTAATAAATAATTGGCAATAGTTATTTTGTTGTTGTAGCTTGCAGGTGTGAACTATACTATTTGTAATAATGTTATTGATACAGTTCCTGTATTGTGCTATACATTCTTATAATTACCCAAATTATTTTATTTACAGGAATACTTTTTTTTTTTTAAATATAAATACATATTTAACATTATTTGTGTGTGTATATATATACATATATATATATATATATATATATATATATATATATATATATATATATATATATATATATATATATATATATATATATATATATATATATATATACTATAGTTTAAATATGCCTACTACATGTTTTAATTTCCAAATAAAATATTTGAATTACTTTTGTTATTCATTGTATTTCGTATAAGAGAGTATTAGAGAGTAGGCTGCAGTGAGTCTCATTAGTGCATCTCTACCTCCCCCAAGTGGTCATTCCAGTGTAATGCAGCTACCGCCAAAAAATATACAATATATAATATTTGATGTATTCGTTTTATCACACTGAAAACACAGCCAAATTATACAAGGGACTTCATTAAAAATAAAAAATAAAGTAAACACCGATACTTAATAAACAGTACAAACTATGACTATGATGCTAACTAAAACTATGTGATAATGAAAATACTGTAGTTGTATTCAGTGGCCAATGGACAGAATATGTTTACTTTTTAGTCCAAACACATTAACATAAAACATAATGAATACCGAAATAGAATCTCTCTGATATTAAATACAACTTTATTTCATGTAGATTATCTTTCAACTAATGTAAGTTAGCGTGCTAATGCTAATGCTTACCTCATCAAATGGCAGCTGGAATGAAATAAATCAATAAATTAAAAATAATAGTCATCATGTAACATACATCATCATAACTTACTAACTTGTTTGCTTTGGAGCTTAAAAGGAGTAACTTTAAAGTTGTAGTTTAAAAAGCACACTAGTCCCAACTTTTCCTGCTTCACTTGCGCACTTCCGGAAAGTGTCAAAATAAAAGTGTCACACGGAATTTAAAAAAAAAATTCAATCATTCCTAAATCTTTCTAAAGCAGTAAAGGAAATAAAAGGTAAAAAAAAAAAAAAAGAAAAAAAAGATAAGGCAATGTTTACTGTGCATGTTAGCAGATGTAACATTGAAGTGGTGTGGCTTTTTTTTAAACTTACAGGGACACAATCTAAGAATGATAAACATATCAGCAGCTATGGAGCAAGTATTTGTATCTAAACTGATACCAGATAGTGTATTTGTATGATAGCTGATACCAGCTAATGTATTTGTATGATAACTGATACCAGATAGTGTATTTGTATAATAACTGATACCAGATAGTGTATTTGTATGATACCTGATACCAAATAGTGTATTTGTATAATAACTGATACCAGATAGTGTATTTGTATGATAACTGATACCAGATAGTGTATTTGTATGATAACTGATACCAGCTTGTATTTGTATAACTGATACCAGATAGTGTATTTGTATGATAACTGATACCAGCTTGTGTATTTGTATGATAACTGATACCAGATAGTGTATTTGTATGATAACTGATACCAGATAGTGTATTTGTATGATAACTGAAACCAGATAGTGTATTTGTATGATAACTGATACCAGCTAGTGTATTCGTATGATAACTGATACCAGATAGTGTATTTGTATGATAACTGATACCAGCTTGTATTTGTATAACTGATACCAGATAGTGCATTTGTATGATAACTGATACCAGCTAGTGTATTTGTATGATAACTGATACCAGATAGTGTATTTGTATGATAACTGATACCAGCTTGTATTTGTATAACTGATACCAGATAGTGTATTTGTATGATAACTGATACCAGCTAGTGTATTTGTATGATAACTGATACCAGCTAGTGTATTTGTATGATAACTGATACCAGATAGTGTATTTGTATGATAACTGATACCAGCTTGTATTTGTATAACTGATACCAGATAGTGTATTTGTATGATAACTGATACCAGATAGTGTATTTGTATGATAACTGATACCAGCTTGTATTTGTATAACTGATACCAGATAGTGTATTTGTATGATAACTGATACCAGATAGTGTATTTGTATGATAACTGATACCAGATAGTGTATTTGTATGATAACTGATACCAGCTTGTATTTGTATAACTGATACCAGATAGTGTATTTGTATGATACCAGCTAGTGTATTTGTATGATAACTGATACCAGATAGTGTATTTGTATGATAACTGAAACCAGCTAGGGTATATGTATGATAACTGATACCAGATAGTGTATTTGTATGATAACTGATACCAGCTAGTGTATTCGTATGATAACTGATACCAGATAGTGTATTTGTATGATAACTGATACCAGATAGTGTATTTGTATACCAGATAGTGTATTTGTATGATAACTGATACCAGCTAGTGTATTTGTATGATAACTGATACCAGATAGTGTATTTGTATGATAACTGATACCAGCTTGTATTTGTATAACTGATACCAGATAGTGTATTTGTATGATAACTGATACCAGATAGTGCATTTGTATAACTGATACCAGATAGTGTATTTGTATGATAACCGATACCAGCTAGTGTATTTGTATGATAACTGACCCTGCAACCAGCTAGTGGAACCATGTATTTTTTTACCAGCCAAGAACCAACCTCCGGGCTTTTTCATTGTCCTATTTAAAGCAGCAGTTCTATTGGCAGCAAAACAGACCCAGAGCATAATACTACCACCACCATGCGTGACGGTAGGTTTGGTGTTCCTTCACCTTTTCTCCTCCAAACATATTGCTGGGTATTGTGGCCAAACAGCTCCATTTTTGTTTCATCTGACCACAGAAGTTTCCTCCAGAAGGTCTTATCTTTGTCCATGTGATGTCAGATGAAACAAACTTTATTTTGGAATAAGGCTGTAACATAAAATGTGGCAAAAGTGAAGCATTGTGAATATTTTCCGAATTTACTGCAACTAGATTTGTTGAATTTGCAATTAGTGTTACTATTTCTAATGGTTTGACAAGACAACACAACAAACATCCTGACTGGAATCATAACAGCTTTATTAGTGTACACAGTCCCAAGTTGCTCACATATGAAGATCAGTGTTTGAAGAATCCTTACAGCTTGTTGTCTGATGGCCTATGTTGGCGGGAAGCCAGGAAAACATACAAATAAAGATGAGAGAAGAACTATACAAAACTACTCGAGACGTGAAGCAACTTTCCCCTGAAGTAGTAGTTTGTTTTGTTTTTTTTAGAGAGAAAATTCCCCAGAGGCTGTTTGGGAATCCACACTTGTCCTTCACAGAAGAACCAACAAGGTGTGTGTAGATGTGGCTCACACACACCTGGGCTCACACTCCCTCGGGAAGGGAAGAAGCCGACTATAAAGAACAAGGTGGCACTCGTTGAGAGGAGGAAAGGCTGGTTGGAAGCTGGCAATCTGCACACAAGTGATGGAACATCAAGGGGAACTACGAGTGAATACAATCTGAAGTCAATGCATAGAACAAACACTCGGTGGCACTGATACAACATCTTCTTACTGACCCGGCCATCCAACAAGTCATTGCCTAATGAGTACAAAGGAAAGGAAAGAAACACAACTGCTAGTTAAGTTTATGTACAAGTACGATCGCATTGGATCCGGAGGAGGAGGACTCAAAGAAAAGACTAGAAAAAGGCCACCCTGCAGGATCAGGTTTGTGATCAAAGTCATTCAACTCGTCAATATTCATCACCCTGTTGGACAACATGTCGCTTCCAATAGTTTGGAGTAAACGATGCATGTGGAATGTGACGTATTTACACCGACATCGTGCTTGTGCGCACATGAGCAACATTGGCCTGACAGGAACATTGAACATGAAAATGTAAACACACTCCGTGGAATTGAACACAAACACACAAGCTGCAGAGTTGTGTTTTTTTTTTTTAACAATGCAAACTGGAATGTTGCTGAAGGAAAGTAGACAGAATTCAATCAATGCATCATGTTAAAAAAAACTAAACAACTGTCATTCTGCATTGCTGAAGCTTTTTAAAAAAAAACTAACAAAAAACAACAACATGAGGACATGAAACATACAAATTGTGTTGGTAGAATCATGTTGTCATTGAAATAAGAGTTGAGAGGTGGCCATTATGTTAATAAACTTGTACAAATAATGCATTTAGTCTTTGGGACATCATAATCCATTTTGCAATTGGTGAAAGGTCCTTTTTAAAAGGGGATACAATAGCTTATATATTCTGAAAGTATTCAATTATAAAAAAGCAATTTCAAATCTCATTTTTAAGAAAGGAGGTAAAATAAAAAATATATTTTGGACAAATTATTTCACTGATTGTGTGAACACAACTTGGCCAAATGACAATTTCTTGTGTTTGTTCCCAAGCCTTGATTATTTCACATTTATATATATATCCATCTATTTTATACCACTTGTCCCTCTTGGGGTCGCAGTAGAGGGGGGCCAGAGCCTACCCCAGCTGCATTATATATATTTTTTTATTTTTTTAAACCATCAATACGGGGGAAAACAAAGCTCCAAACCTCAAATAACTGTGCTTGGTTTAAAACTTAAAGCTTAAATACATTTGATTGGAAACATGTGGACTCTAAACTGCTTTCAGATGAGGACAAGAACTCACTAAAATACCACATCAGCCAATTTATATAATAAAAGGAGAATCTTTTATGGTGATTATTTAAAAAATATGCTAATATTTTGCTTCTCTTGGGTTTTTTTCCCCCACATTCCTATCTGTACAATTTAAAAGCATGTCTTGCTGTTTTGGACATCAAAAAGGCAACTTTCTTGAAAGTGTTAATAAGGGTGCATCATTTGGGGGCAGTG
Organism: Entelurus aequoreus; assembly: GCF_033978785.1. Taxonomy (NCBI): domain Eukaryota; kingdom Metazoa; phylum Chordata; class Actinopteri; order Syngnathiformes; family Syngnathidae; genus Entelurus; species Entelurus aequoreus. The sequence goes on from NC_084751.1 coordinate 48,291,940, forward strand.
CAATTACAATATTGAGGCCATTTTTCCAAACATTGTAGGACTCGTAACGATTGGGCGGGGGACCATGCGTCAGTTGGAGCGTCACCCAGAATGAGGGGAACAAACTGACAGCAGGGGGCGACGTTACAGTCGCCCCTTGATATAGGAAGATGACGTCATGGAGTAGAAGGAAGCAAGAGACAGAATGTGGACGTGGAATTCTAATTTAGCCCACCACTTTGACTGAAACGCAGCAGTGAGAAGGGAGATGCGAAGACGGGGGTGTTACTGTTCAATAAAAGACATCAACGTCCGCCATCCAGACAACAACGGACTGAGAGAAGGGCAAAGAAAACAATACTTTGGTCACTGAAACCAAGAAACACTTTGGTTGAACATGAACCCAGAGAGTGGCAGTTGGACTACAAGTCAACCTTGTGTAAACGAAAAACTCTTGACACTGGATCCAGCTTGTGGTGTGGCGTCTGCAGGCAGGGAGGTGTACTTGCTTCCCAGAAACAGTTGTTGAAGGTCTGGTTCAGCACCTCAGTCCAATACCTGAATGGATTCTGGGCTACCGTCATCCTTGAGTGACTTCAAACTGTTCCATTAGGTCCATGATGATCGGAATGTCCGCCTGAGGTGGATCCAGCAGAAGCAAAAAGGTGATCAGGCTTGCTGTGACGTCTACATTCCACTACGGCGCTGCTCTTTCTCTCATCTCTGAGGTTGACTTTCTTCTTCTTCTTCTTCTTGTGATGATGTTGCTCCGTCACCTCCGCATGGTGTCGTCCTTCAAGACGCTGGTCAAATGTTGTGCAAGGTCAAGTTTCTTCTGCAGAAGCTCCACGCCACTTATGACATACTGGAGCAGCGCACGGAGGGGGAACCCATCTGGGTCAGTACCTTGTCCAGCCACTGGAGGGGGCCGTTGAGGTGCAACTCGATCCAACAAGGTGTGCTGGTGACCGTCTGGCGTCTGGAGGGGTAAAGAACAAAAGATAGAGTGGTGGTCAAAAGTGTACGTACACGTGTAAAGAACATCATCTCATGGCTGTCTGGACTTTACAATCATTTCTTATTTGTTTGTGATGTAGTGATTGGAGCACATACTTGTTGCTCACAAAAAACATTCATGAAGTTTGCTTCTTTTATGAATTTATTATGGCTCTACTGAAAATGTGAGGGTGAAAAGTATACATACAGCAATGTTAATATTTGCTTACATGTCCCTTGGCAAGTTGACCTGCAATAAGACACTTTTGGTAGCCATCCACAAGCTTCTGCTTGACCACTTGACCACTCCTCTTGCGACTCTCTGACCAACCGTCCCTGCTGCCTTCATGGTCACACAAATAGTCTGGACATGCCAACAGCCAAACACTGTGGTATGCTGCCAACGCGCCCATACAGCAGACATTTATCCATGAAACATTAAAAAGCCGCAAAAAGCTGTTTGACATATTCCAGTCTGTTCCGTCTTGTCCTGACTCAACTCACGGTTGATTTGGTACACCAACACATCGCCTGTTGAGAAGTGACTTCCTGGGTCACTCACTCAAAGACAGGGTTGCCAGACGTAAGGACAGAAGCATGCGAGAGCTCCATGAAAACAAGTCACTTGTAATAAGCAGATAATACACAGACTTAGCAAACTGGACAGACAATCAGCTCAAAGGAGACACTACATTATAAGTTAAAGGCCTACTGAAATGAAATTGTTTTATTTAAACGGGGATAGCAGATCTATTCTATGTGTCATACTTGATCATTTCGCGATATTGCCATATTTTTGCTGAAAGGATTTAGTATAGAACAACGACGATAAAGATCGCAACTTTTGGTATCTGATAAAAAAAAGGCTTGCCCCTACCGGAAGTAGCGTGACGTAGTCAGTTGAACATATACGCAAAGTTCCCTATTGTTTACAATGATGGCCGCATGAAGTGAGAGAGATTCGGACCGAGAAAGCGACAATTTCCCCATTAATTTGAGCGAGGATGAAATATTTTTAAATGAGGAAAGTGCAAGTGAAGGACTAGTGGGGAGTGGAAGATGCTGTGAGAGGCGGGGGTGACCTGATATTCAGCTGGGAATGACTACAACAGTAAATAAACACAAGACATATATATACTCTATTAGCCACAACACAACCAGGCTTATATTTAATATGCCACAAACTAATCCCGCATAAAAACACCTAGGTGTTTGTTATGCTAGCTCCTAGCTCCTAGCTCGAGCTAGGTATAGCTCGAGCGGGTAATATGGACGGGATCCTGTATATATAACCCGCCAATACAATTCAAACACCTGCACAACACACACACTCACTCAGCCCAAACAACCGTTCACCTAACCCAAGGTTCATAAAGCTTATATATTTAATCAAAGTTACGTACATGACATGCACGTACTAGCAAGCAATCAAATGTTTGGAAGCGCGCGGGTGGGACCTGATATTCAGCTGGGAATGACTACAACAGTAAATAAACATAGGAAATATATATACTCTATTAGCCATAACACAACCAGGCTTATATTTAATATGACACAAATTAATCCCGCATAAAAACACCTAGGTGTTTGTTATGCTAGCTCCTAGCTCCTAGCTACTAGCTCGAGCTAGTTATAGCTCGAGCGGGTAATATGGACGGGATCCCGTATATATAACCCACCAATACAATTCAAACACCTGCACAACACACACACTCACTCAGCCCAAACAACCGTTCACCTAACCCAAGGTTCATAAAGCTTATATATTTAATCAAAGTTACGTACATGACACGCACGTACGGGCAAGCAATCAAATGTTTGGAAGCGCGCGGGTGGGACCTGATATTCAGCTGGGAATGACTACAACAATAAATAAACACAAGACATATATATACTCTATTAGCCACAACACAACCAGGCTTATATTTAATATGCCACAAATTAATCCTAATGCTAGCTCCTAGCTCCTAGCTACTAGCTCGAGCTAGTTATAGCAAGCGATCAAATGTTTGGAAGCGCAGCTGTGTACTCACGTTATCGCAACTGTGTATCCAAATCAAAGTCCTCCTGGTAAGAGTCTCTGTTGTCCGAGTTCTTCCATCTTGACTGCATCTTTCGGGAATGTAAACAAAGAAGCGCCGGCTGTGTACGTGTTGTTGCTGACTTCCCTCGCAAAATAGACACTTCGCACCGACAACTTTCTTCTTTGCTTGCTCAGCTTCTTTCTCCATAATGCAATGAACAAATTGCAACAGATTCACCAACACAGATGTCCAGAATACTGTGGAATAATGAGATGAAAACAGAGCTATTTTGTATTGACTTCAATGGTGTCCGAATACTTCCGTTTCAATGATTGACGTCACGCACATACGTCATCCTCAGAGGCGTTTCGAACCGGAAGTTTAGCGGGAAATTTAAAATGTCACTTTATAAGTTAACCCGGCCGTATTGGCATGTGTTGCAATGTTAAGATTTCATCATTGATATATAAACTATCAGACTGCGTGGTCGCTAGTAGTGGCTTTCAGTAGGCCTTTAAAGTTAAGTTAAAGTACCAATGATTGTCTCACACACACTAGGTGTGGCGAAATTATTCTCTGCATTTGACCCAACACCCTTGTTCACCCCCTGAGAGGTGAGGGGAGCAGTGAGCAGCGGCGGTGGCCGTGCCCGGGAATCATTTTTGGTGACTTAACACCCAATTCCAACCCTTGATGCTGAGTGCCAAGCAAGGAAGTAATGGCTCCCATTTTTATAGTCTTTGGTATGACTCGGCCGGGGTTTGAACTCACAACCTACCCATCTTAGGGCAGACACTCTAACCACTAGGCTTTGTAGTCCGCTAGCCAAGGTAAATGCTGTAAAACATTGATCGATTATTATATTAAAGGCCTACTGAAAGCCACTACTAGCGACCACGCAGTCTGATAGTTTATATATCAATGATGAAATCTTAACATTGCAACACATGCCAATACGGCCGGGTTAACTTATAAAGTGACATTTTACATTTCCCGCAAAACTTCCGGTTGAAAACGTCTATGTATGATGACGTATGCGCGTGACGTCAATGGTTGAAGCGGAAGTATTGGTACACCATTGTATCCAGTACAAACAGCTCTGTTTTCATCGCAAAATTCCACAGTATTCTGGACATCTGTGTTGGTGAATCTTTTGCAATTTGTTTAATAAACAATGGAGACAGCAAAGAAGAAAGCTGTAGGTGGGATCGGTGTATTAGCGGCTGGCTGCAGCAACACAACCAGGAGGACTTTGAGTTGGAGAGCAGACGCGCTATCCGACGCTAGCCGCCGACCGCATCGATGATCGGGTGAAGTCCTTCGTCGCGCCGTCGATCGCTGGAACGCAGGTGAGCCCGGGTGTTGATGAGCAGATGAGGGCTGGCGTAGGTGGAGAGCTAATGTGTTTAGCATAGCTCTGTCGAGGTCCCGTAGCTAAGTTAGCTTCAATGGCGTCGTTAGCAACAGCATTGCTTGGCTTCGCCAGGCGGCACAGCATTAACCGTGTAGTTACAGGTCCAGAGTTTGGTAGTATTGTTGATCTTCTGTCTATCCTTCCAGTCAGGGGCTTATTTCTTTTGTTTCTATCTGCATTTAAGCACGATGCTATCACGTTAGCTCCGTAGCTAAAGTGCTTCGCCGATGTATTGTCGTGGAGATAAAAGTCACTGTGAATGTCCATTTCGCGTTCTCGACTCTCATTTTCAAGAGGATATAGTATCCCAGGTGGTTTAAAATACAAATCTGTGATCCACAATAGAAAAAGGAGAGAGTGTGGAATCCAATGAGCCAGCTTGTACCTAAGTTACGGTCAGAGCGAAAAAAGATACGTTCTGCACTGCACTCTAGTCCTTCACTCTGACGTTCCTCATCCACGAATCTTTCATCCTGGCTCAAATTAATGGGGTAATCGTCGCTTTCTCGGTCCGAATCTCTCTCGCTGCTGGTGTAAACAATGGGGAAATGTGAGGAGCCTTTCAACCTGTGACGTCACGCTACTTCCGGTGCAGGCAAGGCTTTTTTTTATCAGCGACCAAAAGTTGCGAATGTTCTCTACTAAATCCTTTCAGCAAAAATATGGCAATATCGCGAAATGATCAAGTATGACACATAGAATGGATCTGCTATCCCCGTTTAAATACAAAAAATTCATTTCAGTAGGCCTTTAAGTTGGGGCACTCTCAAGATGAGGTACCACTGTAACACTCATTTCAAGAATTGGGTTTATAACTTGAACAAACCCTCTATAAAAAGTAATGGTACATACTGTACAATGGGGGGAAAAGCGGTATTTATTGCCCAAGACTAAGATGATTAAAGATGACTAACCAGACACAGCAGCTTAAGGCTGACCAATGAGGATACACCACTGACTGTGCTGTCTGGCTGCTGGGAGCCTCCAACATAAAAGCCGAGCCAGGGGCAGAACAGATGTTTGCTGGATTGGATGGATGGATGGTTAGACGAGCAGACAGACAAATGCCCTGTAATCTTGGGGTGTTTTAACACAAAAGGTGAATAGAGTAGAACTTATACACGTGCCTGGCAGATCAGAGTATGTCTCATGCTTGTTTACAGTGCAAATATGCCACTCTTACAGAATATGTATGATTCATACTCTGGGGAAGCTGGTACCGTATATATCAAGCAGTAAAATGACTACAAGAAATAGGTACTGTAGGTCAGATATAGGGACAAAAACAAACAATTAAGCAACAAACTTTTCCAGGTGCTCAACCCAAGAAAATCTATCCAGGAAGTGCCTCAACTTTATTCAACATTTCTGCAGTTTTAAGTTAACTGCCACCCGAGTGTTAAAAAAAGACGGTTCATCTTTTAACCCAGCATGAGACTTTAAACTGTTTTTAACTTTATTAACTGTTTTTATCTAACAAATTGTTCTTAAGATAATTTGTATTTGCTTTTTCAATGTGTATTTTACCTCTGTTTTAAATGTTATTTTTTAGTCTGTCCTTTGCCTGTAGTTTTTTGTGGTGTACAGCCCTTTGTTCTTCAACTGTGGTTGTTTTTAAAGGGATTTACAAATAAAGTTGGTATGGTATCTTATTTACAGGTGATATTGTTGAATGTCCCAGCAGGACTCGGCACCTACTGTATCTTCAACTGAAAATGTGGACTACACATAGGGTGACTATGAACATGGTGAGTCTAGAACACTGCAGTGTGAACCATAACACTACCAATGGTCGACCACTGATGATCGTAAAATCAAATCACAAATAAACTTTGAGAAGAACACTTATTATAACACTTGATTCTTACTGCCTTAAATTCCTAACTCCATGTAACTTGTAGTCCAGTGCTTCTCAATTATTTTCTGTCACGAGCCCTGTGGGGGACAGATTTTTACTGCAAAACCCCTTAATGTAATTACTATTAACAACTTGATAATATGTATTCATGTATCTGTACAACGCACTGTGTGAGTTACAATCTTAATAGATGCCTTTTTCTCTTTTTATTCCTGTCACAAACCTCCATTTCTTGGCTTACGTTAGCTCTGTTCCTGTGTGCTAACTACTTCAACTGGGTCAACCAGGAAGCCTCATTAATAGATTGAGCACTGCTGCCACCTAGCTGCAGCTATATAAACGTACACTAAATCCAATACATATTATCTAAAAGTACACTACCGTTCAAAAGTTTGGGGTCACATTGAAATGTCCTTATTTTCAATGAAGATAACTTTAAACTAGTCTTAACTTTAAAGAAATACACTCTATACATTGCTAATGTGGTAAATGACTATTCTAGCTGCAAATGTCTGCTTTTTGGTGCAATATCTACATAGGTGTATAGAGGCCCATTTCCAGAAACTATCACTCCAGTGTTCTAATGGTACAATGTGTTTGCTCATTGGCTCAGAAGGCTAATTGATGATTAGAAAACCCTTGTGCAATCATGTTCACACATCTGAAAACAGTTTAGCTCGTTACAGAAGCTACAAAACTGACCTTTCTTTGAGCAGATTGACTTTCTGGAGCATCACATTTGTGGGGTCAATTAAACGCTTAAAATGGCCAGAAAAAGAGAACTTTCATCTGAAACTCGACAGACTATTCTTGTTCTTAGAAATGAAGGCTATTCCACAAAATTGTTTGGGTGACCCCAAACTTTTGAACGGTAGTGTATGTAGTTTAAATGTAGATTAAAATCACCACAAATCGGCCAATTTTGAAGTTACACGTGTTGTAAAGTAGTCGCAAAATTCTAAGTTTTTTTCAACTGATTGTAGTCAACTCCTTCTTGACCAGAAGGTGATGTGCAAAGAGGCATACCTGTATTCAGCACCCCAGCCTTTAACAAAGCTCATCCTGATGGTGCACATCCTGGTCAGCTGGTAGACTGCCTCAAAACCCTGATTGACAGACTGGGCCAGCAGCGCAGCAAACTCTTGGTTATTAAAAATCTTCAGATTACAGCCTAGAAATGCAGAACATGTGGGATGAGGCTTCATTTGACTTGCACGGACAGAAACATCTTTGAACTCTTGTGTGGCGTGACATGCTTTGATAAGAGAGTTGAATGCATTGTAAGAACACAAATTGCCTTGACAAAATTCAACAGTGTGGAATGTCTCCATTGTATTGTGTTCTGAAGCAAAACAAAACAAGACAGTTTGTTCCACAACATAGTTCTCCAAAGACATGTTGATGGTGACAAGCTTAAGTGCTGTGAAACTGGCGGGCGTTACATGAGGGCTATTATTCACAAGCGGACATCTGCACGTGATGCTCGTGTTCCTTATGCGCAAATGTGTACAACATGGTTCACGCTGCTCTTTGGCCAAGAATGAAATGTTCAAAGTTGCATGGATACAAATTAGTCAGCGTGTGTGGGTGAGCAGCTGAGAGAAAAAAACAAGTCATGTTGTGAAGAGCATTGGCTGCGCTTCCTTGAGGAGATTTATTTTTCATATGAGTGTCATTTGTAGAAGGAGCTCATTACGTAATCACTAGGGGTGTAACGGTACACAAACATTGCGGTTCGGAACGTACCTCGGTTTAGAGGTCACGGTTCGGTTCATTTTCGGTACAGTAAGAAAACAAGAAAATATACATTTTTTGGTTATTTATTTACCAAATTTGTAAACAATGGCTTTATCCTTTTAACATTGGGAACACTATAATAATTCTGCCCACGTTAATCAACATTAAACTGCCTCAAGTTGTTGCTCGGATTAAATAAAAGGACAAAACTTTTCTTCTAAATATAAAAAGTGCAACATTGAAGTTTCATGCTTAATTTATTACAGCATTTGGGAAGCCTGTAGTTGATTTATTATGTAAATGTTATATTTGTATCAACATGTGATAGCAGGGACCCTGCCATTCAAAACTAGGCTGCTGCATTACTAATGATTCATGTAACTATAGCTGAAAAAATAGTACAATAGCAATAGGAGAGACTATTCATCCCTGAACACCTTGGAGTTCATGTAGGCTTAATGATGCACTTACATTATTATATCAACTATCAGAGACAGAAACTCTTCATTTAACATAATGTCCTTTTTTGCTGCTTCAACACAGCTCAATCAACACAGAAAAAGGTCAAGTGTAATAACAGTCAGACAGGGCTTTGCTGTCCGTAACACACACACACACAGCAAAATGAGCTAACGTTACGCTAAAAGCGAGTTAGCCTTCACCTCAAGCCAGGACTGCGAGCGAGCTGAGCTGCCTTTTATATTTCTAGAAGGTCAACGGGCTCATAGTGATGTTACTAGTAGTTGACTGGGAGGTGTTTATTATCATTTGGGGAGAGTCCGCAGCCTGATGCTTACCTGCTAAATGCTAAGCACTTGCACATGCGCTCTGAATACTCACTGCTGATTGGCTGTTACCGCTCTGTTTGTAACCAATCAGATGGTTGTGTGGGTGGGACAATGCTGGGTGCTGTGTAGAGGACTGACAGAAACAGAGGCAGAAGGAAGCGAAGGCGGCTACTTAATATGTTCGTGTGGAAACTCGTTCGGTACACCTCCGAACCGAACCGCAACCCCTGTACCGAAACGGTTCAATACAAATACACGTACCGTCACACCCCTAGTAATCACAATATGACATGTTTAGTTTCTCACATTCTGCAGCAACATACTACTTAGACTGACTTACTCTATTCTAATTTGGTCATCAATGTCATTTTGAGTGAATATGAATTAGTTATTTTTTTTTTTTTTATGACAGCCACACAATAAAATGAGGAGGAGCCCTGCCTGGGCCCAGTGGCCCAGTAAAAATACATCCTGATATGAGGTTTGAATTTCCTACAATTATAATAAAACTGGTGTAATTACCTGGAGGTATCTTGCAGACTGTGGCGGGGTGCCAGCCGTATCGTTGGTTGCAGTTGGGACTCTGGACAAAAATGGCACTGTCGCTGAGGCACTCGGCGAAAACCTCACCTCCAATGTAGTACAACCTCACGCCACGACCTGCAGGGTGCATTGCAAATATATAAGCATTAAAAACATATTCCAATGAAAATCTTCTCAGCCTTTGACTGGTAGGTGTGTTTACATAATAGATACCTATATGCCTCCTTGTCATTTCAACAGTCGCGTTCCTGTTGACGTTGCTGAGTAGTCCGAGGCAGAAACGTTCAGAGTTGGAGGGGTCAGTGAAGCCATCCACAGTAAGAGAAGGCTGCGACGCGTGGAAGGTTTCTCCAACTCGCTGGTTGAGCTCATAGTAGGCTATAGAGCACCAGAAAGCTGGTTCACTGTAGGTAACAGGCTGAAGGTCTGGTGGGGAAATCGGTTTCAATAAATACCTTTTGTTTTGAAAATGGTGACATTTAAACTCCAATGTAAACAAATAATTAATGGCTGCCATTTCTAATCTGAAATGTAAATGTATATGAGAGATGAGAGAAAAAATACAGTGACATGGTAGTTGTTCTATCACTGCAACTAAACAGCTCCCAAATAAAAACTTCAAATTGCTTACCAGACTAGTGCAAAATTGTAAATTGAATTGAGAATGTGAATTAAATTTGAATGGAGGTTGCAAACACAAAGTAGATTTGTCAGTTCCAGTTGGAATTGAAAAAGGTATACGGTTTTGAAATTCTAATTGATACTTTTGTTATACCAGAATCAACAACTCCTACCTTTGTCAAACTATTCCAAAGTCAAAATGCTCAATTAGTTCAGGACATTTAGCACTCTCTGTACTTACTGCTATCATGCTAGGTGTTACGACGCTAACTGTTAGCTTTATGCCAACAAAATTGGCCAACATGCTAAGTTATAGATACTCTTAGGCACTAACTTAAGCCTAACCCAGCATGCTAAGTGTTAGCATGCTAGCCAATTTTGTACATACAAAAATACAAGTCAATTGTTGTTACTATTTTTAAAATGATGGAAAAACACTTAAATTCCCAGAATAATTCACTTTATCCAAGTATAATGTACACACTCTTCTTTGTGATGCACTTATTACGGTCTCTGTGCAACCAGGATTTAAAGTTGCCTCCTCATAAAATGTCATCCAGAAAAGATATCTTTTAGCCAGCGAAGCCAAACATCAGTTGAAGTATTTACATCAATGAAAGTTAAATTGCTCGTTAACTTTTCTGAGAAACAACATTTTCCAGACTGATATGAACATGTCCACTGTGAAGGACACTGCTTGTCAGAAAGTAAAATAACTTTGTTTTACAGTGGATGTTTACAAAGACACTCAACTGTAGTTTTTTTTAAATATTTGCTTGAAACAGAGGATGTCCCCGCACAATTATTTGCACTTAAAATTTACATTTGTAGTAATAAATATGATTAGAACATTTTAGCTTTGTTTGTGTTCAATTACATTAAGTGTGCTTATCCTAAACATAACTGCCACAATTTTACACAGTGTAACATTTTAAAGCCTTTTATATATCGTACTGTGGCCTTAATACCCTGATAATATCCTATCGTAAGAGTTGGGACCGTTACATCGCTACCGACTAGGCTAACTAGCGAGTTTGTCGCCTCATTGTCTTGCAATTCAGTGTGGCGTTCAGGCTCCAGGAACAGCGAGTACTTGTGGCTAAAGCCAGCATTCAACAAATTGTGTTTAGATCTTATTTTTTGATATTGTAGTGGGTTTACATAATTCACTCAGGAATTTATCTGAATTGCAATACATTTAGTTCAACTTCCTGTAATTCCAATTCAACGTCCTGTGAAATGGAGCCAGTTCAATTAATTACCTCATATGGATCTATCGAAATTCAAAAACGGCAAGTGCTTTATAGAACGGAAGGCAGAAAGCAGACTTACCCAGGCCGTGACTGACTGGTGACAAGGTGTTGGGTGACAGTTCTGCTGGTGAACCTAGCACAGACAAGGCAATATGTACTGTATGTATTTGAAAGAGACGTCAATGTATCATCTGAAGTCTACCACTTAGCTGCAACTACTGCTAAAGTCCAACCTAGCAAGTAGACGTGACATTAAAAAAAAGACAAATTTACCTGATTCCATACTTTGATTCATCTGCTGGTCACTAGCCTCGCCATCCTCACTGATGTAGCCAGGCGGGGGAGTCTCTGCATTAGAAAATAATACATGAATTATGCTTACTTGAATGGCAGACAACAACAACAAATGTTCCTGCTGAGATGTAGTACTGGTTCATAACAGTCATCCAATACTTCTACTACGGTAGTTGGTTAAGCAATTCAAACCTTTTGTATATATAAAGTCAAAGTACAGTGGCTGAAGAAGTGGAACATACTCTGTGTTCACACTTTTGCCAAACCTAGTGTCAAAGGGTAGAAATAAAGGTATGCAACGCATATACATTTTGTAATATTTGAGTTTCTTTAGGGACTATGTGACACATTACAATCACATTGTAACATTATGAAGGTTTAGCATCTTGTGGTCCTGCATACAGACCTGGTATGTAGTTGTTTGGAGGATCTATGCCGGCAGGGAAATTGGTGTTTTCAGGGATTGAATTGGTAAAGTCATCTAAAGGTGGAAGCTCAGTCAAAATCTCTGTGTGGCGTGGCACCAACACTGGGGGCAGCACTGAAGACAAAAGAGGCCCAGATTGAACTTTGATGGCACCCTGATGAGATTTTGCGACAAATCTACTTCAAAAAGAGTTTCTTACCCGGCGTCTCCACCCTCTGGTAATGGTATGGGTTGACGCACACTTCATCCTTCTTGAGGTTGAAGGCAAACTGGCAGTTGTCAATGGCTCGCAGCTCATGGTGGCTGTGAAGATCTGGCCATCGCCACAAGCGACAGTAGATGACATGTGGCAGGCCCTTACGATGGGACACCTGAAGACGGCCATCCAGTGACCTGATTACATTTGAAAGAGGACGGCTATCACTTGCGAAACAAGGTATAACACAGCATTACCTAAAAAGAACACTTATAGCATTGAACACACCACGGTATTCACTGTGGAACTCATTTTCTATTTTACTGGATTCATTTAGTGCCAGGTAAGAAAATAAATATGATTCACAGTACACATATATTACACGTAGGGGTGTGCCGATTGATCGGCCACCGATTGGTATCGGTCGATTTTCGTGAAAAAGTACAGTTGTGGTCAAAAGTGTACATACACTTGTAAAGAACATCATGTCATGGCTGTCTTTAGTTTCCGATCATTTCTACAACTCTTATTTTTTTATGATGTAGTGATTGGAGCACATACTTGTTGGTCACAACAAACATTCATGAAGTTTCCTTCTTTTATGAATTTATGAGTCTACTGAAAATGTGAGCAAATCTGACATCACATGGACAAAGATAAGACCTTCTGGAGGAAAGTTCTGTGGTCAGATGAAAGCTTCTGCTTGAATTTTTGACCACTCCTCTTGACAAAATTGGTGCAGTTCAGCTAAATGTGTTGCTTTTCTGACATGGACTTGTTTCTTCAGCATTGTCCACACGTTTAAGTCAGGACTTTGGGAAGGCCATTCTAAAACCTTCATTGTAGCCTGATTTAGCCATTCCTTTACCACTTTTGAGGTGTGTTTGGGGTCATTGTCCTGTTGGAACACCCAACTGCGCCCAAGACCCAACCTCCGGGCTGATGATTTTCTAGGGTTCTAATTTCACAATATTATGTCAGACCCACTCGACATCCATTACTTTCGGTCTCCCCTAGAGGGGGGGGGGTTACCCACATATGCGGTCCTCTCCAAGGTTTCTCATAGTCATTCACATTGACGTCCCACTGGGGTGAGTTTTCCTTGCCCGTATGTGGGCTCTGTACCAAGGATGTCGTTGTGGCTTGTACAGCCCTTTGAGACACTTGTGATTTAGGGCTATATAAATAAACATTGATTGATTGATTGATTGATGATTTTAGGTTGCAGAAGCTTGCCAGAAAGCTTGTGGATGGCTACCAAAAGCGCCTTATTGCAGGTAAACTTGCCAAGGGACATGTAAGCAAATATTAACATTGCTGTATGTATACTTTTGACCCTCACATTTTCAGTAGACCCATAATAAATTCATAAAAGAAGCAAACTTCATGAATGTTTTTTGTGACCAACAAGTATGTGCTCCAAGCACTACATCACAAAAAAATAAGAGTTGCAGAAATTATTGGAAATTCAAGACAGCCATGACATGATGTTCTTTACACGTGTATGTAAACGTTTGACCACGACTGTATGTGAGCGGCTAACAGCTAAATATGTGCGTAATTTCCGGACTATAAGCCGCTACTTTTTCCCCTCGTTCTGGTCCCTGCGGCTTATAGAAGGGTGCGGCTTATTTACGGCCTGTTCTTCTCCGACACCGACGAAGAGGATTTTGGTGGTTTTAGTACGCAGGAGGAAGACGATGACACAATGATTAAAGACTGACTTTTCATATACCGGTAGGCTGGTTATTTTGATAACGTACAGGCGAGCACTTTGTAATACTTTGCACCGTTGTATTATTTGTACTCTGCACGAATGCTGTTCGCCATGTCAAAGATGTGAAAGTTTGATTGAATGATTGAAAGATTTATTGTTAATAAATGGGACGCTTTGCGTTCCCAAACAGTCATCTCTGTCCCGACAATCCCCTCCGTGGTAGCAGGAACCCCTATATACTACGCTAATTACACATCAAAACCCTGCGGCTTATAGTCGGGTGCGGCTTGTATATGGAGCAATCTGTATTTTCCCCTAAATTTAGCTGGTGCGGCTTATAGTCAGGTGCGGCTTATAGTCCGGAAATTACGGTAATTATAATCACCTCCATTACAGAAAATAAACTGCATTTCTTAGTATCTTAATTATCACTATCAAGTACCATATCACTGGATGACGGGGCTAAACTTGTTACCCACAGAGAGCAAGCCAGGAGCAGACATGCTAATTGCTAAGCTGGCTTTAAACACCACCAATTAATGGGTACTGAGTAAATTTTAAGAATGCAGATAAATAAGTTGCAACAAAAAGTAACAGTTTATAAATTAATTAAAAGTCTAGAGAGAGCATAATATAACCGCAACTGCTGGTGTGTCAGCATTGTCGCCATCAGTACACGACACGTAGGAGGGCGGATCCATCCAGAAATTGGTGGTGGATACGGGTAGTACCAGTATAAGATCCATACTAGAGTGCTTAGTAGGAATGGATTAAGGCAATATTTTTCTTTTATAAATCTCTTTTTTTTGTTCTTGTTTATAAACTCAGGGAATAAATTCCCTAGACACATATTTAAATGAGTAGTTTTTGCTTTTGTTCAGTTATTAGGTACTATTGACTTGTATTTTACTTAAACAATTGTATTTAATAGAGAAATAAGGAACTAGTTTAAATATTGTGTTGATATAGCAATCACCATAAATAAGTGGAAAAATAACTATAAACAATACTAATTTGTTTGTGTAGCAGATTGGTTATAGAATAGAAAGTACTTTATTGATCCCTGGGGGAAATTCAGCACCAATGGTTGCATTATATGAATGAACACGACTACAATACACTCAGTACAGTCGTTCTATTGGGTTAATCACATCCTAATGGTCAGAATGAGTGAAACACTTTACAGACAAGGTGGCATTGAAGCCATTGCATGTGTGTGTACATGTGAGTGTATTCACCTGTTGTGGTCATGGTATCCGTACATGCCTGCAGAGTCCCACTGTTCTATCATGTGGCCTGAGCCAAGACCCCATAGATCTGAGCAATTGCTACAGACACACAGAACACACACATGCACACAAGACACAAAAACATATAGGGCATGAGCAAAAAATGACAAAAATAAAATCCAACAGACAGTAAATGTGAGATGTTGTATTGAAAATAAGCAGGATGAAAGCACAAACATTAATGTAAACAGCTGACCTCCCACATGCTTAGTACTAAAAGAAGGGACGGAGGTGTGACAATTTGAAAAATGATGTGTGCAATAAGCATTGTAGAGTAGGTTTTCTTTGAAAACATTTAAATGAGGACAAATGGTGACAAGAAAGTAAAATTATTGTCTAAAAACTGCAGGTGTTGTAATGAAATTGTTTTGACCACTGGACAACTTGTTCAAATTAGTCGTAGTGCTGTATTTGTATTCAAGCAAACATTGCGGCCCATTAAGAAAGATATCCATTACTTGTTTTCAGGGTTGAACGTGGCATAAGCTCACGCTCGTTGCACATAAGTTCATACAATGTGCATTATTCTTAATATATTGCTACAGTATATTTTTTTATTGGGACGCGCCAATCCATCAGTATTAGCCGATTTATGAGAAAGAGTACGTGATCGGCCAATGACGACTAATGCCTTTCGACGCAAATCACAAAAAGACAATTCCCTCTGACACTGGATTTATTTTTAGTGCCTCGGCTGACAGCAGCTAAACGTGTATTTCCATAAACAGAGTAGAGCGCCTTCTCCAAGTTAATAATCCTCAATTTTGGCAAATAAACTGCATTTCTTACTAGTATCACAATCATTGGAGGAAAAGGCTAAACACGAGTAAGACTAAGCAGACAAAGGAACAGACAATCCCTAAACTAGCAACTAAACCAGATTGAAACAACTCAATAAATAAGTGCTTAGTAAACTAAGAAGTCTGGATGGAAACAAATTACAGCGATAGATAGATTTAAAAAGTCAGGAGAGAGGATATAATAACCATGAGCACCAAAGGAAGGGCAGATCAATCCTTATTTCTGTAGTCTCGATACCCAGGTCGCATCGGTATATGAATATTACCAGAGTGATTAGATCACAATTTCTTTCCACAAAAAGTTGTTTTTGTCCTTTTTTTTAATGTTTACAAACTCTGGGAATAATTTTCTGGACAGAGGAAGACTTTGAGGGCAAAAACCAAAAGATTTAAATGAGAAGTAGATAGTGGTTTTTGCTTTTGTTCAGGGTACTGTTGACTTTGTTCTGTTCAAATAATTGTTTGCAATGTACAATGGATGTGTTGATATAGTCTCACTGTCAAGCACTCAACAGAATCACATTTAAAAATGTACAGTTAATCTCATTGGTATCCAAATTGGCAGGATAAAACCCCTGCTTCTAAATAAATATGTGGGCTGGGTTTTGAACATTCCAGAAATGAGTACATACATAAATGCAAATGACAATTCAAAAGGTGTCAAGAAGACAAAACAATTGTGTTTAAAGGGGAACTGCACTTTTTTTTTTCCAATTTTGCCCATTTATTCACACTCATTATGTAAGACAAGAACACATATGTTTCTTATTTTAATGCATTCTAAATAGTAAATACATGCAATCAAAAGTCCGCTTACAATGTAGCCTATGGGAGTCGCTCTATTCTGCCGATTACACCCTTATAAAACATCCAAATAACTCCATTAAGGTTGTATATACATGCTGCAAGTATATATGTTTTGTAGTAAAGGACACATTTAATTTCAAAAACATCACAAAGTTCGCTTTTTTCCCCCAACATCATCACTAAATTGTCCCAAGTGTGTGAAAGTGAATGGTTGTCTATCTGTGTTGGCCCTGCTAGGAGGTGGCAACTTGTCCAGGGTGCACCCCGCCTTCCGCCCCAAGCAGCTGGGATAGGCTCCAGCACCCCCGCAAACCCTAGAGGGATGGATGGGTGGATGGATGGCACTGATAACTACTCACTGCAGACTTCATGAGAACCAACACACATAATAAAACATCACTTACTGGACAATGTTTGCTGTCATTAGGATGCCGACTGACAGAATGTTGTTAGGGGGGGACCAAGCGTCTTTTCCTGTCCTTCCCGACATTTGCGGCTCTAAATTGGATGTCAAAGTTGATCAAATCGTTGGAACACGTCCTCATCCTTCTACTACCCAGGTGAGAGGCATGATTTATGATCGAGAATAAACTTCCACAAGCAAGAAAGCAGCTAACTAAGTCCATCGTGTCAAAATAGGCACACAAGCTTCTGAGCTAGTTTGTCTGTGTTAGCGCTTATGATAACAACACCACTAATACCTGGTTAATATTCAAGTCACGAAATGTAAATGAGTATTGTTGGCGATTTTTGGATGGTTATTTATTGTGTTTTATGGGCGGAATAGAGGACTTTCTCTTGGTTCCATTGTAAGGTGACTTTTATTTACGAGTTAGAATGCATTAAAAATAAAACTGCATTGTCATGATGATTGTGAAAGATACGCAAAATTCCCCAAAAAAGTGCAGTTCCCTTTTAAGGGTTGCATATGGCTTGTTTATGAACAACAAACACCCCTACACACACACATCTAGACTAATCGAAACATTCCCTCTTTGGTTACAAGATATTTTCTTCAAGGAGCATGTGACCGATCAGTAACAGCAATTTCAAAATCTGTAATGGGAATCTGCATTGGGCTTGTCTCTATTAAAGGCCTACTGGAATTAATTTTTTTTATTTAAACGGGGATAGCAGATCCATTCTATGTGTCACACTTGATCATTTCGCGATATTGCCATATTTTTGCTGAAAGGATTTAGTATAGAACGACGACGATAAAGTTCGCAACTTTTGGTCGCTGATAAAAAAAAGCCTTGCCTACACCGGAAGTAGTGTGACGTCACAGGAGGAAGGATTCCTCACAATTCCCCGTTGTTTACAATGGAGCGAGAGAGATTCGGACCGAGAAAGCGACGATTACCCCATTAATTTGAGCGAGGATGAAAGATTTGTGGATGAGGAACATTAGAGTGAATAACTAGAGAGGCAGTGCAGGGTGTATCTTTTTTTGCTCTGACCGTAACTTAGGTACAAGGTCTCATTGGATTCCACACACTCTCCTTTTTCTATTGTGGATCACGGATTTGTATTTTAAACCACCTCGGATACTATATCCTCTTGAAAATGAGAGTCGAGAACGCGAAATGGACATTCACAGTGACTTTTATCTCCACGACAATACATCAGCGAAGCTCTTTAGCTACTGAGCTAACGTGATAGCATCTGGCTCAAATGCAGACAGAAACAAAATAAATAAATCCCTGACTGGAAGGATAGACAGAAGATCAACAATACTATTAAACCATGGACATGTAACTACACGGTTAATAATTCTCAGCCTGGCAAAGCTTAACAATGCTGTTGCTAACGACGCTGAAGCTACCTTAGCAACTTAGCAACCAGACCTCACAGAGCTATGATAAAAACATTAGCGCTCCACCTACGCCAGCCAGCCCTCATCTGCTCATCAACACCCGTGCTCACCTGCGTTCCAGTGATCGACGGCGCGACGAAGGACTTCACCCGATCACAGATGTCTGCTATCCAAGTAAGTCCTCTTGGTTGTGTTGCTACAGCCAGCCGCTAATACACCGATCCCACCTACAACTTTCTTCTTTGCAATCTCTATTGTTCATTAAACAAATTGCAAAAGATTCACCAACACAGATGTCCAGAATACTGTGGAATTGTTCGATGAAAACAGAGCAGTTTGTATGGTGACACATTGGGTACGAATACTTCCGTTGCCGTCGTGACGTCACGCGCATACGTCATCATACATAGATGTTTCCAACCGGAAGTTTAGCGGGAAATTTAAAATTGCACTTTATAAGTTAACCCAGCTGTATTGGCATGTGTTGCAATGTTAAGATTTCATCATTGATATATAAACTATCAGACTGCGTGGTCGCTAGTAGTGGCTTTCAGTAGGACTTTAAATGAATACAAGTGTCTCCACACAGAGCAATTTGGTGCTTGATTCTTTATCTAGCTATAATGACAATGGACTGATTACTGACTATAGCCGGTAAGTACCACCAGATTAAATCGAGATGTCTGCTGTCTTAAGTAAAATACACAACCACCATTTAATGCATGCGTTAGAAGCATTTAAACTCATACTAATAATAAGCATCCCACTTGTGCTTGTGTTCTTTCACACACTTCCTCCAACATCATTTTGAGTTCTAACAGACATTTATACCTGCTTCCTCCTGACTGTACACCTCGCCCACAAATGTGTGATTAGTCACAAATTCTAAAGGCAATAGTGTTAAAGTATATTAAAGCTCCATGCAGCCATTTCAGCTGTGCACTGATACATATTTAATACCACCAAACAGGGGGGAACAAACTCTACATCACAAGTTCACACTTTTATCAGCAACATTTTAAAAATCTGATTCTCATAGGTAGGACAAAATAATATGTTCATGTAATCTTGGCATGCGCACAATAATGACGACATAAATGCTGCTAAAAGCAGCTCTTTTACAATTTGTATCAATCGATGAGTGGGCAGATGCACATCATTTTGTGACCGTCTATGAAGTTTAAAACTCTATGTTTGACAAACGGGCTACTACAATCTCCATTTACAGCTGAACCTCAACAAAGTGATTGACATTGATCACATGCTTCCGTTGGGACTCGCTTGACATGGTTTTGATCAAGATAGTGTTTTGCCTGCTCATGTGATGTGGCTTGTGTACCTAATCCTCGGGACCTCTGAAGTCCACACTGTCAAAAAAATGACTTGTAAAAACTGTTTTATCACATAAGGATGCACTAAATACAGCACTTGCATAGTTAGTTGACTGAAATTTGGCAAATATAAATCAGTAAAGCATCTAGGATACAAACCACTGTTCTTGAAATAATCAAATACTATTGATGTCTAAAACGCATAAATATCACAAACAGTACAATGAAGAATATAAGAACAATGAAGTAACAGCGTCACAGATTGTCCAACAAATGTGAATTCTGGTCTAAGGTGATCGATGATTGCTCACAATCTCATCACAAAGGACTTAAGGTCAAGTTCTTACACACCAAACCCATCCAAGCATGTCTGTATGGAGCTTTGTTGTGCAGCCATGCTGGAACAGAGAAGTCTAACTCTTCCTGCAGAGTTAGAAGCATAGATTTGTGCTCAATGTTTGAAGTGCATTTTTCCAGAAGACTTTGGTGCAACGCCTGATTGTTAAGCAGTTCCACTGTATGTTTTGCAGGATTTTGTCCAGGGAGTTTATTGGCCAAGCAGCATGGTTTTTAGAAGAAAAAGTAAATTTCAAGAATTTCAGGCAAGCTCTCCTTACTAAAACTATCAAGTAGCAGAAGTTGGTGAAAGTTGGTTGGCTTCACATGCTGGGTTTTGGTTTCCTCCACCCTGGTTTCACTTCGCTCTTTCAATGCCAACCTGTGTGAAATGAATGAAGAAGCGAGTTCTCGGTTTCACAACTTCTATATTTTGTCCTGCAAGCCTGTTGAGTTGTGGCTTTAGGACACGTGGCCGACTACTGTGAAGTTATGTGTCAATTTATTCATTAATTAGTTCGGATTAGCTAGACTCAAGACAGGTAGCATGTTTTATCCGCTTAGGTTGAGTTATTACTATCCAGAGTAGCGATATCCATGTTTGTGTAGGAGAGACAAAAGGCCAGGGCTATTCAACTCAATTGTTTTAGGAGCTACATTTCCACAGAGCTAAGGACTAGTGGGCTAGACTTTTCTCTACACAATTACTCTTTTGTATATTCATGAGAATCTGCTGTTATTGTAGACTTACAGTAAAATAGCTAGTCAAAGATCTATATGTCAGCAGTACCAACAGTACCAATAATGGGTTAAACAGACGTCTAACTCGATTTATGTCTATTTACTTGTGTATCAAGAAAATATTCGTAACATTTTTATGCATTTTGCCATGCCCCAATGGTAGTGTTTTTTTAGCAGTGATAGTTATAGATAGTACGGTATTATTATGTTATGTTGATGTGTCTGAATTCCAATGAAGGCCCCCCTTGTCATGACTTGGTGCGAAAGTAGGGATGCAATGATTAACCGGTTTTATAATTAACCGTGATTAAAAACGTCACGGTTATTTAATCCCAAATGCTCTACTACACAATGTTTCAGTCCTCCTCACTCGCTATAAGCGGACTTTATGCTGGTACATTACTTTCGGCCCAACCTCCTGTATATGGAAGGAAAACAAAGTTGCTTAAACGCACTTATCAAGAAACTTCCTAGTATGCTACATTAGCTTAAAAAGGGCAGAGGGACAAAGCATCGAACTGATCCCACTCCAAAAAAAGTTAAAATGACAGGGCGAGTCATTGAAGACCATGGCGCACTTATTTTGCAAAACCAGCCAGAAGATATTTGCAGCTAAAGAGTCTGATAAGTCCAATATGGAGCAATAATTGTGGAGTTAAATTATGTTGGTGGGAAGATTCTTAATGAAGAATTGAATTGGTAAAGAGTTAAATACGAACATTCGACACTTAAGTAAAGTGGACGGCGTGGCGCAGTTGGTAGAGTGGCCGTGCCAGCAATCGGAAGGTTGCTGGTTACTGGGGTTCAATCCCCACCTTCTACCATCCTAGTCACATCCGTTGTGTCCTTGGGCAAGACACTTCACCCTTGCTCCTGATGGCTGCTGGTTAGCGCCTTGCATGGCAGCTCCCGCCATCAGTGTGTGAATGTGTGTGTGAATGGGTGAATGTGAAAATACTGTCAAAGCGCTTTGAGTACCTTGAAGGTAGAAAAGCGCTATACAAGTATAACCCATTTATCATTTGTTTACTATACATATAATACAATAAATTCCCATATAAAATGATGTTTCAAGCAATACTTTAATTTTGCCTTTGAAAGTAACACTCCAATGTCCATTAGTGGAGCTGTACACATAAGGGACATCGAGGGACAGAAGTAGAGTTCTAGACACGATAAACATTCCATAATAACATCAGAAAAATATGCTAGATTTGTTGCTAGTCGTTTTTAAGAAAGAAAACGTCACTAAAAGTCTTTTGACACTTGAAAAATTCTCAACAAAGTACATTGTGCAACAAGCACCAACAATTGCAAATAGAGCAAAACGATATATGAAAATATGTAAATACTAGTAACAGATTAGTTTTAAATGTATGTATTTTTGAGCCTTTTTTAACGATGACATAATGATGACCACACCCCCAAGGGTATCTAGGGAAACCCTGCATGAAACCTTAATTATTACTCAGACTACAATCGCACTGTTAAAATCTACAACTGACAGTGACATGCGTGATTGAGTCTGAGTTGTGCGCTATTTATTGTCAGCATGAGGTAAAGCTGACCGTTAGGGTTCGTCGATAATCTTTCTAAAAAGATACGAGCGTTGAGACACTACAGTATGTAGATATTGCAAATACTCCACTGTTTAAATTCAGTGGTGACTTTCGATTGTTTTTCCTTTTTTAAAAACTGTGGCAGTGCTAATCAGACCGGCTGAAAGTGTAACTGCGTGTGTTAGCGTTTTAATCTCACCTTGGTATGGTGACACACTTTGTGTTGCTGTTCTGCGTACTGATGGCTTTCTCCAGCTCATCCAGTTGCCCCGTCTTCTTCAGCTTCTTCACCAAGCTCTTGACAGCTTTCTCGCACCACTTCTCCTCCTGCCCACCTCCGTTCTGCTCCCCGACTCCCCCTATGCCACCTCCGGCTCCTCCACCTCCCGCCGGAGGAGTCTTCTTCCACCCAAGAAGCCTCTTCACAACCGGGGGAGTGAAGGGTAGTATGGAGGACATGCTTGCTGTACGTCGTGTACGTGTGTTTTGAGTTGCCCGTCTTAATCTGATGCCAAGGGAACAAGGGAGGGGGAGTGGGATTTGAAGTTGCTAGGCTGTATGTTTGAAATCCTCCAGGAGATAAATGTATAAATACAGAACGTGTATATTTTTAAATGAAGTTAGGTCAGGTTTAAGGCATTAGCATTAAAGAAAGTGTAAGATGCTGGAGTGTGCAAATGAAGGGGAGCAGAAAGGGGAACATCCAAAGGATCCTAAGAGAAGGAGACAAAGAGACAATTATTTGTTTATTTTTTAAAAAAGCTCACAAGTGTGGATGACCCCATGTCACAACACAAGGTTCCCTGTTGGTTACTGGGTCAGCTTCTAAAACCTAATCCATCTTAACTGAGGTGACAAATCTTCTCTGTTGATGCCTAACCTAATCATATGCTAATCCTATGCAAGTGTACCTATCCTATTATCAAAACCAGGGTTATAACCTTCTCCTTCTAAAGCCAAGCAGTGTCAGACTGCATTAAACTTGGCTCGGCTGCAGGGTCAAACATGCTGCCATTACAGCAGCACTAACCAACTAACTTGTTCCAGGGGCCACATTTTCAGAAAGCTAAGGACCGAGGTCGCATTTCTCATTTCAATATTATTCTTATTTTGAGAACAACCATTTTCAGTTGTTTTTGGTATATTTATTTTATTGTTACACATTTCTTAAGAAAATAACCATGTTATACTGTATGAATTTCTTTAATAAGAAAATTTAACTCATTAGAAAGGAGATTAAAGCATCCCAGTTCCAACTGGGTTCTATGAACGCTAGGGATGATGTTTGATAAGGAATTATCGAGTTCGAGCCTATTATCGAATCCTCTTATCGAACCGATTCCTTATCGATTCTCTTATCGAGTCTAGATAGGTTGTTGTATATGGAAAAAAAAACACGATTGATTGATTGATTGATTGATTGACAATATTTGGTTTAACAAAAGCTCACTTTTATTATATAATAAAAAAATACAATCTAATAAATAAATAAATATTGACTGTTACCCACCTAAAAAAATTAAATAAAATAAATAAATATTGACTGTTGTTACCCAAAGTATATTAAGTGGGATTTTTCAGAGAAACAAATATATACAGTAACACAAAAACAAGCTGTCTCTGTGATCACTATAAGTGTATAAATAATAATATAGTGTTAAATAAAATCAGTCCCTTGGGCACAAAACTGAAAATAATACAGCTCTCCAAAAAGTGCACTTCTGCTGCTATTTGACATAACTAGTTAGCTGTTTGTTATGATGCTTTGACATTTTTGCACTTTATTTCTTTATTGAAAGAAAATTCTATGAAGAGAAAAGTTGTTTGCAAATGTGGTTCAAATGCTAAAAAATGAAAAGTTAAAGCTGAAAAAAGAAATACACTTTATTGAGTTAACATTATTTCTTTATGGGGGAAAGATGTTATGAGCGAGAGAATATAACAACTACACTACCCAGCATGCAACGGGAGTTACGAGCATGCGCGGTCACCCCGAAAAGTGTTGCATGTTGCCACGCTGTGAAAGTAAACGTCAAGAACTCAGCCAACACGCCTCGTCTGTATTATTTATAATTAGACAGACAACACATATACAGTGTGATTTGGTTTTGTTTACAAGGAAATAGACTCTGCCAGACGGAGATATGTTGTATATATATCAGGGGTGTCAAACTCATTTTAGATCGGGGGCCGCATGGAGAAAAATCTACTCCCAGGTGGGCCGGACTGGTAAAATCACGGCACGATAACTTAAAAATAAAGACAACTTCAGATTTTTTTTTTTGTTTAAAAATAGAACAAGCACATTCTGAAAATGAACAAATCATAATGTTGATGGGTTTTTTTACACATACATGTTGCAGTTAATAGTATTCTATCTTTATTTGTCGTTACCTATACTTTCTGAATAAATGATGGGATAATGTTCATCAGTCAACTCATAGGTGTAATTTTCAATCTATTAAGATAAAAAAATATCAAAATCAAATTACAGGATGTTATTTATGTAGTTTACTCATTTTTCTCAACTGGTGCACTAAGATCATGTGTTTTTTTTGTTTTTTTTTTACATATGTAGCATCATCTAAAATTATACAAAGAATTGCTATTGTGACATCTAGTGGACACATTTAGAAGAGCAGTTTCTTTAATTCCAAAATTTCGCAAACTCATCCCGCGGGCCGCATAAAACCTGTTCGTGGGCCTGATCCGGCCCGCGGGCCGTACGTTTGACACCCCTGATATATATGTATGTGCTGCAGTGTTGTATATATATGTATGTGCTGCAGTGTTGTATATATATATGTATGTGCTGCAGTGTTGTATATATATGTATGTGCTGCGGTTGCATCAAGAAGGTTGCGACAGCTGCCGTAAAGGAGGTGCGTTGCTAGCCTGGTTGCTATGTTTCCGGTTGGTCGTAAAAGTGTCCGTCATGTGTTTTACCCTGCTCAAATCTCTCAGTAAAGTTATTCGTTGGATTATACCTTTTGTTTTGAACTTTATTACACCTTGGAGCGCTTTTTCCCGTCCATTGTTTTTCCTGCTTTCGCTATCTGCGCCTAATGACTGAACTACATGGCGTCATTTCTTGTGATGTCCCACGGAGCATTTCTGGTCGGGACGGGATTCCACTCTTTTTCTTTACTATAGTGGTCTCGATAACGGGTACCGGTTCTCAAAAAGGTATTCGAGTCCGAGGACTCGGTTCTTTTCTTATCAAACAACCGGGAAAACCGGTTTCGAGTATCATCCCTAATTAACGCAGATACGAATGTATGAACGACGGATATTGAGCCCCAAAATAATCTATCTCTTTTTGAAGAAATAACAGAGGAGCTCCTGCGATGTGTAAATGAGACAATCCAAACACCATGTTTACCTGACCCACTTCCTGGGAAACTCATCAAGGAGCTGTTCGCAACATTAGGACCATCAGTGCTAAATATTATTAACTTATAACTTTCCTCTGGCATTCAAAATAGCGGTTATTCATCCTCTGCTCAAAAGACCTAACCTCGATCCCGACCTCATGGTAAACTACCGGCCGGTGTCCCACCTTCCCCTTATCTCAAAAATCCTCGAAAAATGTGTTGCACAGCATCTAAATGAACACTTAGCATCTAACAATCTCTGTGGACCCTTTCAATCCGGTTTCAGGGCAAATCACTCTACGGAGACAGCCCTTGCAAAAATGACTAATGATCTATTGCTAACTATAGATGTTGATGCGTCATCTATGTTGCTGCTACTTGATGTTAGCGTTGCTTTTGATATATCGTCGATCATAACATTCTATTAGAACTTATCAAAACATGTATATCAGACTTAGCCTTTTCTTGGTTAAACTCCTATCTTACTGACAGGATGCAGTGTGTTTTAAGTATCACTATCAAGTATTATTATCAAATATTAAGACAAGGCTAAACATATTACACACCGAGAGCAAGCAGGAGCAGGCATGCTAATTGCTTAGATCACCACTAAACTAGCTATAAATACCATAAGTGAAGTGAATTATTAGATTTATATAGCGCTTTTTCTCTAGTGACTCAAAGCACTTTACATAGTGAAACCCAATATCTAAGTTACGTTTAAACCAGTGTGGGTGGCACTGGGAGCAGGTGGGTAAAGTGTCTTGCCCAAGGACACAACGACAGTGACTAGGATGGCGGAAGCGGGGATCGAACCTGGAACCCTCAAGTTGCTGGCACGGCCACTCTACCAACCGAGCTATACCGCCCAATAAGAAATAAGAGCTTCATAACTTTTAAGAAGTATAGATGGAAACATGTTGCAAAGCTGCTATTAACGAGTGGATTTACAGAGTCTAAAGCAAGGAATGATTTAATAACTGTTGATGTGTCAACATTGTCACAGTCCATCCCCACACGGAAGAGGAGTGCGAATCCATCCATAAATTGGTGGTGTCGCCACCGGGAGTAATATCAGTATATGATTGATACTAGAGTGATTTGATCGATATTTTCTATTTTCTCCCCCAAAAAAATGTTTTCGTTAATGTTAACAATTTCATAGAATAGGTGCGTAGACACAGGAAGACTTTAAGAGCGAAAAAGGACTTCAATGAGTAATAGATGGTGTTTGTTTTATTTTATTTTGTTTAGTTATGGGACGGTATAGCTCGGTTGGTAGAGCGGCCGTGCCAGCAACTTGAGGGTTGCAGGTTCGATCCCCGCTTCCGCCATCCTAGTCACTGCCGTTGTGTCCTTGGGCAAGACACTTTACCCACCTGCTCCCAGTGCCACCCACACTGGTTTAAATGTAACTTAGATATTGGGTTTCACAATGTAAAGCGCTTTGAGTCACTTGAGAAAAAGCGCTATATAAATGTAATTCACTTCACTTCACTTCACTTATTGTGTATTGACTTTGTTTTGCACCAACACTTGTATGTCATAAAACAAAATAAAGAACTAGGTAAAATATTGCACTGATATTGCCAAACTGTCAATAGCACTCACAATAAATAACTTAAAACATGTGATTGGTATTGGCCGATCTCAAGGATAGTCGTTTTGGAATCAGCAGCATAAATCCCTGATTGGAACATGCCTAGTTCAAACTGGTCTAAGTGCGTCTGTATAACAGAAACACAATAGTGTTTGTATGAATTTGCTGCAAAAATGTTGGTCTCCCAAGTTTTGAACAGAACCTGGGGGCTGGAACCATGTAATTCCCAGTCGAATAGTCCTGCATTAGAGCTTGGCTTTGTTTTCATTTTCTCTTTCAGCAATTCTGACACTATAAAACACAGTTCTGAAAAGGCTGCAATCCATTTTTTGTTGAGTATTGACCCTTTCTGTAACCCTATCCTATTACAGCCATCATTTGAACAAGATCAATGTTCCTGATTAGGTAATCAGAGAGAAACAAGCTCAGGAAAGAACTGAGGGAATGCGTATGTCAAATTAGTATAAGAAAATATTGATCAATGAGGCCTTAAATCCATAGAGAATGGTACACTGATGACAGGAAAGAAGGGATAACTGTCTTTAGAGTGTTTCTCTGAAAGTCCAAGCTCCTTCCAAGAATTAATTTCAATGGATTAACCCTTGGACTGCTTACAAGTAGTACAGTGGCAGAGCGAGCCTAAATCATCTTTGAATGGGGGAAAAAAAAAAAGTTGATTCTTAGCAGTGTGCGACTATTTAAGCCGTCGTGGCATTAATAATTATTGCTTCTGGAGGAATGTTTGGATGCCAGACAAAGACAGTGCCTGGAAAAACCTTCACAAGCAGCATGGGAATTCACACATTTCAACTTCTGATTATTTCCCTTATGCGTCAAGAAATGTAAGAAGATGCAACAATGCTGTAGCTCTGGGGATAAAACCGTGTGTTGTGAAGGGAGCCTTGCAAATTGCACACATCGCGTTCATGCAGTGTTTTTCAACCACCGTGTCGTAAAATACAGTCTGGTGTGCCGTGGGAGATTATGTCATTTCACCTAGCTGGGTTAAAAGTATTTTTTGCAAACCAGTAGTTATAATCCGCAAATGTGCCGTTGTTGAGTGTCGGTGCTGTCTAGAGCTCGGCAGAGTAACCGTGTAATACTCTTCCATATCAGTAGGTGGCAGCAGGTAGCTAATTGCTTCCTAGATGTCGGGAACGACGACAATGGTTTGTCGTGATCCCAATATGCAGACGACAGCGTGCAGGTAAAGCAACAATAAAGAAAAGGCGAGTGCCGCTAAGAAAAGACATTGAAGCTGAGGGAAGGCTATGCAAAACGAAACTAAAATCTGAACTGGCTGCAAAGTAATCAAAAACAGAATGCTGGACGACAGCAAAGACTTGCAGCGTGTGGAGCAGCAGACGGCGTCCACAAAGTACACCCGAACATGACATGACAATCAACAATGTCCCCACAAAGAAGGATGGCGTCCGCACAACTTTAAATATTCTTGATTGCTAAAACAAAGCAGATGCGGGAAATAGCACTCAAAAGGAAGACATGAAACTGCTACAGGAAAATACCAACAAAACAGGAAAAAGCCACTAAAATAGGAGCGCAAGACAAGAAGTAAAACACTACACACAGGAAAACAGCAAAAAAGTCCAAATAAGTCAGAGTGTGATGTGACAGTACACCTACTTTGAGACAAGAGCTATAGTGATGCATGCTTGGTTATGCTTTAAAGTCATATCCAACATTTGCCAGAACGACTTTTTATTGCCAATATTGACTGCTGAGTTTCATTTTTTTTATGTTTTCTGCTTGGTGGTGTGCCTCTGCATTTTTTCAATAAAAAAAAAATTGTGCCTTGGGCTTAAAAAAGGTTGAAAAACAGTGCGTTGATGTACAGAACACACAATAAAAAAAATAAGTTTATACAGCCAACATGCCAACTGCAAAATGCTAATCACGACTGGCGTGGCCTTGTGAGCGAGATTAGCAAACATTATTATGTCTGTAGTGTGAGTCTCTTTGTGAGAAACTGTCTGTTTGGGTTACTTTCTTCCCTGCAAACACCACCATGCAGACACGCACACCATGCAAACACACCTTTAATTCTTCCCTGCAAACACCGCCATCCTCACACACACTATGCAGACACCACCATGCACACACACACACCATGCAAACACACACCCCATGCAAACACACACAATGCCAAAACACACACACAATGCAAAACACACACACAATGCAAACACACACACAATGCAAACACACACACTATGCAAACACCACCATGCACACACACACACCATGCAAACACACACCCCATGCAAACACACACAATGCCAAAACACACACACAATGCAAACACACACACTATGCAAACACCACCTTGCACACACACACCATGCACACACACACACACACCATGCAAACACACACAATGCCAAAACACACACACAATGCAAACACACACACAATGCCAAAACACATATACAATGCACACACACACAATGCACACACCACCCAACGAAAACACCACCATGCACACACACACAATGCAAACACTCACAATGCAAACACCACAGTGCACACACACATCCTTACTTCTTCCCTGCAAACCTTACCATGCACGCACACACCATGCAAACACACACCATGCAAACACTCACAATGCACACAGACATCCTTACTTCTTCCCTGCAAACTTCACCATGCACGCACACACCATGCAAACACACACCATGCAAACACCACAGTGCACACACACATCCTTACTTCTTCCCTGCAAACACCACCATGCACACACACACAATGCAAACACACAATGCACACACACACATCCTTACTTCTTCCCTGCAAACACCACCATGCACACACACACCATGCAAACACAAACAATGCAAACACGCAAAATGCACACAGACATCCTAACTTCTTCCATGCAAACCTCACCATGCATGCACACACCATGCATGCACACACCATGCAAACACACAATGCACACACAAACATCCTTACTTCTTCCCTGCAAACACCACCATGCACACACACACACCAAGCAAACACACACCATGCAAACACACAATGCACACACACACATCCTTACTTCTTCCCTGCAAACCCCACCATGCACGCACACACAATGCAAACACACACAATGCAAACACCACCGTGCACACACACATCCTTACTTCTTCCCTGCAAACACCACCATGCACACACACACCATGCAAACACCACCATGCACACACACGCAATGCACACACACGCAATGCACACACACACACACACCCACACAATGCACGCACCACCATGCACACACATCCTTACGTATTCCCTGCAAACACCACCATGCAAACATACACATCCTTACAGTATAATTCTTCCCTGCAAACACCACCATGCACACGCACACCATGCAAACACACAACGCACACACAATGCAAGCACCACCATGCACACACACATCCTTACTTATTCCCTGCAAACACACACATCCTTACTTCTTCCCTGCAAACACCCCCATGCACACGCACGCCATGCAAACACACAACGCACGCACACACACACACACACACACACAATGCAAACACCACCATGCACACACACATCCTTACTTATTCCCTGCAAACACCACCATGCAAACACACACATCCTTACTTCTTCCCTGCAAACACCACCATGCACACGCACGCCATGCAAACACACAACGCACACACACACACAATGCAAACACCACCATGCACACACACACATCCTTACTTATTCCCTGCAAACACCACCATGCAAACACACACATCCTTACTTCTTCCCTGCAAACACCCCCATGCACACGCACGCCATGCAAACACACAACGCACGCACACACGCACACACACACACACACACACACACACACACACACACACACACACACACACACACACACACACACACACAATGCAAACACCACCATGCACACACACACATCCTTACTTCTTCCCTGCAAATACCACCATGCAAACAAACACACACACACACACACTCACACACACACACACACACACACACACACACACACACACACACACACACAGCGCTGGAAGAATAAGCTAACGCTCGCCGCCACAAACAGTGGATGTAGACTTTGAGAAACCGCATAAAAGCGAGCTAAATAAGGACGAATGAATGCAGTTTCAGTTTCTTTGTCCTGCAGTGAGTAAAAGTCCATCTTCTTCTCTCCTGCGGCTTCAAAAACGAGTGCTGGGAAATAAAATCCGCTAGCAAGCTTTGCTACTTTTGTCCGCCAGACACATCATCTGCAAATGGAGTCAATGTGACCCTTTTTAAAGCATACTTACTGGCCAAATGGGCGCAAGAAGGCGTGGTGGTGACTCAGGTGCCCGTCAATAAATCCAACTTTGTCATTTTCAAAGTAAAAAGGAGATAAATATCAGCTCTGAACCACCGGGATGATGGCCCCTCATTCAAAGCGCAACCTAACTTGTATCGCTCCACAAAGAGCGTGACGCGATAAGCTCCGCCCTTGCTGTCTTTTCATTGGCTGCTTTTGTAAACTCAGCCAGGAAGTTGATAGACGCGATTTCTATTGGTTCAATTGGCTGTCAGTTGTAGACTATTGTGACGTATATGTAGGTCGGGGACGCTTACCAGTTATACCTTAATTGCCCTTTAGATAATTATGTACGTTTTTTATACTATTATTGCTTCCCTCCTTACTTTTATTTTATTATTAACTGAATTTTTCTGCTTTTTAAAAAACCTTTAGATTTTTTTAGAAGTACACAGTACAGTTTTATTCCGAGGATTAGCGCAAAAATACAAATCAGTGTGTTTGTGTGTGATTAAGATAATGATTATTTAATCAGCAATCAAATATTTTGAACGCTGAAGAGATAATTAGATAATTACAAGACTGTATAATGCTTATGTTCCTTCTTGACTGTACTTAAATGTAGAATATATGTATAATATATTTATATTATTCACATGTGAATAAAGCTGTATAGTATTTATTGTCTAATTGTGAGTGAACTGTGGTGCTAAATTTCCCCCAGGAAATCAATAAAGTACTTTCTATTCTATTCTAATTAGGACTTTTCATAGGTCATTTAGTGGCATCATGCAAATACGTTCCCCAGCAGCACCTGGATGCAAATCAATTCCTCGCTGAAAAACTTCCTACTTTTAAATCACATATGTATATTTGTACTTAATATAGACCGTCGGTGCTGGGGGCGACAACACCGCGCATGCGCATAACGCCCACCGTCGCACCTGGTACTTGTTGCTCAGGTGCGACTGCTGCGTGATGCCAAGGACTGTTTTATACCGCAGGATTGTTTATCTTCCAAATAATCATGAAACGTCGCCATTGACATCAGTGATGCTTTCTGGAAGGGAAAAAATATATTTAGTAAGTAGAGAGAAACAACAAGGAGCCTTTTTTTTCCATCTCTGTCGACTTCACTAATTTCTGAATTCATCTTTCTTGTAAGTATGTTTTTGCAATGTCCTTGATTCATTACATTCATATATTCAAATGGAAAAAAAAGTAGTTTTTGGCTTATAGGCAACAATTGAGCATTTTGCTATGTATTGTTGTCAAGAAGGAAAATACTTTTTTTGTACTTTGTTCACAAAGCTCAGCAGGTCATGTGACCATATTGACATTAATGGGGGCATAAGTTTAGTTTAGTTTAGTTTAGTCTTTATTTGAAGGGAAAATGCACATAAACATTAAGCTCAAAGACAGATATGTTCTGCACCAGATTATAGCTAAATAGCTAATTTCCATCTGCAGTCCCTGGCTACCTAAATTAAAGGGATACAAACATCATGCAATACAATTATACCAATACAATTGTACTATAGCATGTAATCAAATCAAGAAAAGTAATAAAATGCCCTTTTATTGACACATACTTATTATACATTACAACCGCACCTCTCCTTTACATCATAACGTACCATGAATTGATTAACGTGGACCCCGACTTAAACAAGTTGAAAAACTTATTGGGGTGTTACCATTTAGTGGTCAATTGTACGGAATATGTACTGTACTGTGCAATCTACTAATAAAAGTTTCAATCAATCAATCAATCATAACAAATAGACAATACATGCTCTTGTTCACATCTGTCATCATTTGTAAAAAAACAACCATGATAAGAGAGAATGGACTCTGATATTGTATAACATTGTTGTATATTGTGTGCTCTGTGCGTGTTCACGGGGTTCCAGGCAGGTAAGAATGATGCCGAGTTAATAACGCTCACTGGGCCGTCACCAAGGTGACGGAGACTCCAGAGGGTTGACAGTAGTCCAGGTTATACCCATGTCGGGATACGCTTAGTGAGAACCTGTGTTTTCTATGTTTGTTTGGGTTCCATTTAGTATGTCCTCTGTGTGTGCAGGTGACTTGGCTGCAGGCGATGGGCAAATGCTGCAAGTGCAACGGGAGGCTGCTGTGCCTGTGCTTGTTACCCTGCATGATGACCGGCCACCTTCTCATCTACATCATGGTCACCATATTCGTCACCATCTCCTATGCTCCCCCTAAAATAACCATCCACTATGTCGCGCCGGGGATTTCCGCAAACTCCGGCGCTCTGGCCTCTCACCCGCTCGGCCCCTTCTGGAACCTTCATCTGGAGAACAGTGCCTTGTGGAACCGGCTGCAGCACTCTTTGGACCGTCAGAACAATCCCATACTACGTGGAAACACCACCGGGACTCTGAGGAAGCCCAAAGCAGAGTTACCCGGTCAAACCGGAGACAAGTGCCTTCCTGACCGTACATCATGTAAGTGCTCAGAAGCCGGTCCGCATGATGTCAACAATATGCCCGAACAAATCGGGGTATTTGTCAGGTCAATGCACTGCAGGAGTTATCCAATCCTCATCAATCAGCCGACGACGTGCAAAAGGAACGAGACCAGTCGAGAGTATCCGATGCTCCTCATGGCCGTCAAGTCTCAAGTGGGGAACTTTGAAAACAGGCAAGCCATCCGTGAAACATGGGGCCGCAGTGGTTTGGTTAAAGGGGAGTCTCACAGGAAAGGTGGGTTCGTGCGTACGGTCTTTCTGCTGGGAAGGCAGGACTCCAGTACGGGACCTCATCCGGACCTCAAAAACTTTCTGGAGCTGGAGAACCGGAAGTACGGCGACATCCTCCAGTGGGATTTCAAAGACACTTTCCTCAACCTGACCCTGAAAGACTTGCTGTTCTGGCATTGGCTCCAGCAACACTGTCCCACAGCCGTGTTCGTCTTCAAAGGGGACGATGACGTCTTCGTCCGGACCGGCGCTCTCCTGGATTACTTGCACCAGCAGTGGGAGGAGCACAAACTGCGCAACCAAACTCACATCAATTTATTTGTGGGGGATGTCATCAGTAACGCCTTCCCGAACCGGAATCCATCGACTAAATACTACATACCGGAGAACTTCTATAAAGGTGCCTACCCAACGTACGCTGGAGGGGGAGGGGTGGTATATTCCGCCTCACTGGCGTTACGACTGAAAGAGGTGTCCAAAAAGGTATGCCTCTTCCCCATCGATGACGTTTACTTGGGAATGTGCCTTCAGAGACTGGGGTTGTCTCCGAGCCATCACCCTGGTTTTCTAACATTTGACCTCCCGGAGACGGACAGAGGGAATCCCTGCGCTCACAGGTCCGTGCTGCTGGTGCACAGGCGGAGTCCCAAAGAGATGTTGACGTTGTGGCACCAGTTGCACAATCTGCCCGCTCACTGCTGAGCTTCATTTGCCTGTCAAATATAAATAGCCTGCGAGCAGCCACCTGAAGGGTGAACTCTGGGTGACTTAGCGGGTCTAATTCAAGCAGGTAATATCCTAAACAAGGTCAATGAATACCACGCTGTGACGATACACTCACGAGGCCAGTCCATACACGATATCAGTGACGTGCGGTGAGGTTCAAGGCAGTTGAGGTACTTTTTCAATATTAAATCTTAGATGATGTCATCATTGTTATTACAGTAAGGGCCCTATTCTCCCATGTGCTTTAGTAAAAAAAAGGTGTGCAGATTCCCAGTCGCTGTCTTCATCCAAGATGCACACTCTGGTGGAGCCACCCTCAGATGTGGGTGTTGCCTGTCAAATATGGCCTTCTATCCACGTAAATACTTGTGTTCTTATGCGCCTCTGAGCCGCCAATAAGTCCAGTGCCCCTGGAGGATGAAAAATGATATTGCGCTTGAAGTTTGGATATAGTGTTAACCACACATAAGAAAATGGTAAAAGAAACTTCCAGAAAACTGTGAAATCTATTCTGATCGCTTCAATTGAGACAACTGGAAACATCTTCTTTTTTTTTTGCGCTTTTGTACCATTAAATGGTAAATGTGTTATACTTGTGCGGAGAGGCGGGGCCGGCAGTCCGACAGCGAGGCAGGGCACACCGGAGCCCGCTCCAAGATGGCGGCGAGCAGTGGGTTCGACGCCGCAAACAAGATCAGGTGCGGGGATCGCGCACTTGGGCACAATTGAGTAATCCCCTCCTCGCCGCCATCTTGGAGTGGGCTCCGGTTTGCCCTGCCTCGCTGTCGGACTGCCGGCCCCGCCTCTCCACAACTTGTATAGCGCTTTTCTACCTTCAAGGTACTCAAAGCACTTTGACACTATTTCCACATTCACACACACATTCACACACTGATGGCGGGAGCTGCCATGCGAGGCCCTTACAACCACCCATCAGGAGCAAGGGTGAAGTGTCTTGCTCAAGGACACAACGGACGTGACGTAGGTTAGTAGAAGGTGGGGATTGAACCAGGAGCCCTCAAGTTGCTGGCACAGCCGCTCTACCAACCGAGCAATGAGGTTTAGCAATGCCACTGTGCAGTAACTATCACAAATCAAAATGCACATCATTGTCTCATTGGTACGACCACAGCGGAAGTCGACTGCATGTGTTGAACATCCTGGTACCGACTGCATCTGGACCGCCATCATTGAACAACGTGACTGTTCAATAGAAAACACATATATAATGTAGCATCTATCAATAGATTTTTTATGTTTTTGTCTGGTTCAAACACTGATGACATTTATTAAACAGACAAGAAGCAAGGAATCATGCAGAGACAGAGTTCAATTTGGCTCAATGAGGAGAGACGTTTGGGGCTGCACACTCAGTTACAGATCCAGACTACGCTCTAAAGTCCAGCCCACGTGCTCCTCTATTTATTTGGGAGGTCCCTGCTTACATCACTGAGGCTGCTTCTGATGGAAGCGGGGGTAATCTCAGCAGCCCCAGTTGGACACAATATGTGACTATTCATGAAATGCAAATGTGCTGACACTCTTGTGATATCGCCCTGTCTCTGCTCTGTCTGCGTCACGGCACTCGATGTTCTGGACACAAACACTGATACGAGACGATGTCCCTTTGCACAGATAGAAAAGTACAACTTCAGCACAATTGATAATAACTATAGCAACGGCCTTTAAGCATAAGAGTTGTGTGATAACCTACACATAATTATTCTAACAGTTTTCAATTGAGTTGTCCATTCGAGGCCCTCTGATGTGTCCCTGCTTCACAAACATTCCTGCTAAACAAACCTTTTAACATCATAAATAACATCCGAGCGGTTAGAATACCAAGTGAAACAAAGTTGAATCTATGGAATATTATTTGCATCCAGCCAGGAAGAAGAAGCTGTTGTAGCGTGCATACACTAACTACATCACCATGGCGACACACATGACAAGCGCTGACTGGATTGATGCTTTTCAACGTGTTATCTTCTCCATGGATTTGAAAGACATTCACAAGTGTTAGTACAACTTCAGGTTCCATCATTTTCACAACAAAGTCTGCCTCACTAGTAATGATCCCGCCTCCATTCCGGACATAAACACATTATGCGGGGTGGGCGTGTCCGCAGGCCGCGTGGGAGAAAACCAATAAGAGAAACGTGCGTAACTTCAAGCGCGTAAAAAAAAAACCCACCGAAGTGCAAACAGGAGTAGAGGATCCAAAGTGGATAACAAGAAAAAGAAGAGAATAATACATTTTTATAAAAATCATCAAATACTTTTTAGTCACATTTATTGACTTTTATAAAATGAAATGAAGTACATGCTCCTATTCAGTACTTTGATTATACTTGTTGATCACCTTCGGTTGTGTCTAACAGTCCAGTTTGGAGACTTTTTAGAGCTTGTATATTTAATCTAGGGCTGCCACAATGAATTAGATGAGTTAGTTAAACAAGAACAAAAAGGCTTTGATTTATAAACTGTTGCTTTGATTAATCATTGAATGAGTGCAACTCATCAAATGAAGTGCTGGGAACTTCAAATATATGGACATAGCTATAGAGTGCAAAAGATAGATAGATAGATAGATAGATAGATAGATAGATAGATAGATAGATAGATAGATAGATAGATAGATAGATAGATAGATAGATAGATAGATAGATCGTACTTTATTGATTCCTTCAGGAGAGTTCCCTCAGGAAAATTAAAATTCCAGCAGCAGTGTACAAAATTGAGATCGAATTTAAATAATAAAAAGTAAATAATGGGGGTATAAATCGAAACAAAATAGAAAAATATTACAATAGAGTAAAAATAAAAAGCAACAATGAGAATAAAAATATAACAGAAGAGTGAACATGAGAGCGGTGGTGCGGATTTTTTTTTTTTTTTTTAGTAATGCACACGTTAAAAGGTCAATGTTATTGTTAATGATGTGAATTTATTCGAAAAGAACATCTATTATTTCAAATTGTTTCCCTAAAATACACACTGAGGCTATAAAGTGTCTTTTATTTGATTACTCGGTGAATCAAACAAACTAACCAATAGATTATTTGATTGCTACAATATAGCACTGATATCATTTTCCATCCTTGTAGTCACATTTATTCATTCATTTTTTCATTCATTCATTCAGCAGGATATCAACATAGATTTCTTGTATTTTGTTTGTGTCAATAAAGTTTTTTTTAAACAAAATCCTCTTTTTTTTTCTGTAGTGTCCAATTAGCAAGAATAATAATGAATACATGATGTCGGGTGTTGATTCTACAATGTACAACGTCTTGATTTAAAAACTATTCTGGAAACATTACACTCTTTTACACTGAAGTAGACAGGAAATACTTTGTGAGAAAACTCATATATTTCTGGCTTCTCTGATGTATTTGTGATGGAGGCCAAGCAGTATGTGCATGTTGGCAGGTGGGAGGGGCCTATCCCCAGGTGCATGTTGTTGGAGGTGGGAGGGGCCTATCCCCAGGTGCATGTCGTGGGAGGGGCCTATCCCCAGGTGCATGTCTTTGGAGGTGGGAGGGGCCTATCCCCAGGTGCATGTCTCTGGAGGTGGGAGGGGCCTATCCCCGGGTGCATGTCTTTGGAGATGGGATGGGCCTATCCCCAGGTGCATGTCTTTGGAGGTGGGAGGGGCCTATCCCCAGGTGCATGTCTCTGGAGGTGGGAGGGGCCTATCCCCAGGTGCATGTCTTTGGAGGTGGGAGGGGCTTATCCCCAGGTGCATGTCTTTGGAGGTGGGAGGAAGCCAGAGTACCCAAAGGGAACCCACGCAAACTCCACACAGAAAGATCCCGAGCCCGGGATTGAACTCAGGACCTTCGTATTGTGAGGAACATGCACTAACCCCTGTACCACCGTGCTGATTTGATCAATTATTCTTTAAAAATATATATATTTTAAATGTCTCACCTGCTTACCCTGACCGCACGTCAAAATGAGATTATTTTAAAATGACATTATTTGCTTTAGGGAAAACTAAATATTAAAACACAGTAGCGTAGTTGGCCAAAGTATTAATTAAAAACAAGGCAGAACATTTACAAGTACATTTAGCATGTTGGCCATTGTAGCATTACAGACAATTTGAATATAGGAAAATAAAATACTGTACTTAAATTGATTCTTTGGCGTTTTACTAAATGGATCCAGCGTACCACTAGTAATACATTAGTGCTGTTTTCATAAATATATATTTATATTTTGGTGCTTTCTATTTGACTTGTGAAAGCTAAATAGACAATGAAAACATTTTGTTGAACATATCAATTCAGCTTGGTTTGCAGCAGAAGATGATTGGCAGGTAAAAAAGCAAATTTATACCAAATCTTGCTGTACATAAAAATTGCTACCCAAAGTTTTAATAGATGAACTATTTAAAATAACGTACTGTGAGATAATACTGTAAACTGGCAGCACTCATGCAGCCCCATTTTATAAGGCTGCTGACACCATGTTGTAAATGATCTTTGTATTCTCTTGTGTTCCACTTACACGAGACAGTGATGACCATCCTAGGTACTGCTGCACCAACTGTACACAGACTACTCTTACAAGTCTCATTTTTATGTTCTTGTACCTTGAAAAATATCATAAAATGGTTGCTGGGATGTGTTTTATCTTACCATTTATTCCACTCACAAATGTCACAATTTAACAAAATAAAATGCCAGTTTCAGATGTGGCCGTCACAGGTGGAAATATTCAAGTCAATGTTTTGTCATTTGCACCACAGATCATATTTGTTCTGCCTTTCTAATATTGTGCTTTTATTTGTCAACAAAACATGTGTAGTTTGCATTTCAGGTCCCAATATTTGATACTAAAAGGCGAAGATACTGAACAGATATTTTATTCATGTCACTAAATACTAAAGAATGCATTGGAAATGACAAAATGTACACACTGAAGCTGTAGTTGAATAGTAATACTAAAATATGAATAGTAATACTAAAATATGAATAGTAATACTAAAATATGAATAGTAATAATGTTACAGTGAAGCAGCCCTTGAGCAAATCATACAAGTCTCGGAAGTTGTTGGCTTAAATGCAGATTTCTAATGTTATTTTGGGATTGAGTGACATCTAGTGGTCATTTCCTGCACTGCGTTAGTGCGCCCAGTTGAAAGTGGGACACCAGCCTACTATCAGAACGAGGGTTGCACAATTCCGGGAATATTCAAAGTTGGAAACTTTCCATGGGAATTAACGGGAATGAATGTGCATAAACATTGAATGCAACATGCTAGATCTTGCAGCATGATTGTTAGCTAAAACAACCTGTAGAATTTCAACCCTGCACTGTGCATTCCTCCATCACATGCCCAGATAATTCCCAGCATGCTCCACACTACAGCAGGGCTATTGAGGCCACACTAGTATTTGAGCCCAAGGAGTCAGGTAAGTTTTGATGATATTACTGGGGTAAATATATTTGATGTATAGTATTTGAAGGCCTACTGAAAGCCACTACTAGCGACCACGCAGTCTGATAGTTTATATATCAATGATGAAATCTTAACATTGCAACACATGCCAATACGGCCGGGTTAACTTATAAAGTGACATTTTAAATTTCCCGCTAAACTTCCGGTTGAAAACGTCTTTGGATGATGGCGTATGCGCGTGACGTAACCAGGGAAACGCAAGTATCGGTACCCCATTGAATACAATACAAAAAGCTCTGTTTTCATCTCACAATTCCACAGTATTCTGGACATCTGTGTTGGTGAATCTTTTGCAATTTGTTTAATGAACAATGGAGGCTGCAAAGAAGAAAGTTGTAGGTGGGATCGGTGTATTAGCGGCGGACTACAGCAACACAACCAGGAAGACAGAGATGGATAGCAGACATGTTAGCCGCCGAACTCACCTTAACTTCCTCCGTCTCGCCGACCGCATCTGTGATCGGGTGAAGGCCTTCGTCGCACCGTCGATCGCTGGAATGCGTTGATGAGCAGATGAGGGCTGGCTGGCGTAGGTGGATAGCTAATGTTTTTAGCATAGCTCTGTGAGGTCCGGTTGCTAAGTTAGCTTCAATGGCGTCGTTAGCAACAGCATTGTTAACCTTTTGCCAGGCTGGAAAGCATTAACTGTGTATTTACATGTCCATGGTTTAATAGTACTGTTGATCTTCTGTCTATCCTTCCAGTCAGGGATTTATTTATTTTGTTTCTATATGCAGTTAAGCACGATGCTATCACGTTAGCTCCGTAGCTAAAGTGTTTCGTCGATGTATTGTCGTGGAGATAAAAGTCACTGTGAATGTCCATTTCGCGTTCTCGACTCTCATTTTCAAGAGGATATAGTATCCCAGGTGGTTTAAAATACAAATCCGTGATCCACAATAGAAAAAGGAGAGAGTGTGGAATCCAATGAGCCAGCTTGTACCTAAGTTACGGTCAGAGCAAAAAAAGATACGTCCTGCACTGCACTCTAGTCCTTCACTCTCACTTTCCTCATCCACGAATCTTTCATCCTCGCTCAAATTAATGGGGTAATCGTCGCTTTCTCGGTCCGAATCTCTCTAGCTGCGTTGAAAACAATAGGAAAATGTAAGGAGCCTTTCAACCTGCGACGTCACGCTACTTCCGGTAGGGGCAAAGCTTTTTTTATCAGATACCAAAAGTTGCGATCTTTATCGTCGATGTTCTCTACTAAATCCTTTCAGCAAAAATATGGCAATATCACGAAATGATCAAGTATGACACATAGAATGGATCTGTTATCCCCGTTTAAATAAAAAAAAAAAACATTCCAGTAGGCCTTTAAGTGCTTCCTGAGCTTAACTTCCCGTGGTAAATTTCTGGAAAGTTTCCAGAAATTTACCGGAAACTTTCCATCCCTTTGCAACCCTAATCAGAAAAGACAAGCAGGTGACATTCCTAATATTATTATTGCGTCCACTCAGCTGTGATGCACGTGTTGTCGTGCACTATTTCACAATGTATCCCCTCGATGAACCGCAGCTCCCCAGCACTCATGCAGCGTTGAATGTTGACTAAAGTTGACTTGTGCAGGTACTCAAAGTGCTCTGACATTGTTACCTCATTCACCTACTGAAGACGCAGCATGAGGGTTGAGTATCCTGCTGGAGGACTTGGTCACAGAGGGTCTGAGGATGGAACCCACAATTGTCATCATGGCACCCGCTTGTGGTAGCAGCGGTTTAGATGTGTCAGTCCATCCTGCTACAAAAGCTGTACACTGACTACTTTGAATGATATCTACCGTATGAGAAGATAGTGGTGGAAGTATGAGGGGTTTTAGACTCACTTTTCGAGAACACTGAGGGCCTCGCAGTCCTGCTGTTTGTCCAGCAGGTGGCAGCCTTTCACAATGAATGTCCAACACATTGGCCCTTAAAGTGTGCGTCCTTCCAAAATAGTTGATACACATTTTAAAATAAACCAGTGACTGATTCCAACTATAGATTTTCTCTTCATTGGTTTTTGGCACTTTTGAAGTTGTTGATTTTATTTGACATTATATTTTATTTTAGTTTATATTGATTCCTTTTGATCTGTTTTTAAAGTGGTTTACTTTGGCTATTCATTTGATCCACCTTTTTAATACATTTATGTTTTTTAAATGTGTTTCATTTTTTTGGGATGTATCATGTTGCTTTTTATTAGTTTTACATGCCTTTTTATTTTCATACATTTTTCTTACATCTTATTCCCTGTGGTTGTTTTGAGGTGCTCTCCAAGTAAAGTTGAGGGTCAATGCCATCACACACAGAACATTATTGTGGTGTTTCTAACATGTCTGCTTACTTTCCTTGAGGTTGAATGACTGGGAAATGATAAATAATTAACATTCTGACTTTAATTTAACTCTCCAGGGAGATTCACTTTTAATTATATTCAAAGCCAAACAGGGCATAAACGTCCTCACGTTTTTGAAGGGCATAAAAACATGTTGGATTCATATATTTTTTACTTTTTTCCTTCTAAAACTATAATCCCAAACAAAATATCAAACATGCTTTATATATTTTTTTATAATATTGACACTTTTTAGGCCTTTTGGTCAGATAAAATAATTAATGTGATGCAAAAGTGAAAACTGTGACATCATTTTTTAAAAAGTCCTTCAAAGGGTTAAAATAAAAAAATAAAAAGCTGGTGTCTATATGGGATGAGGTGGCCACCCGAGAGGGACAAGTGGTAGAAAATGGATGGATGTTTGGTATTTCTGCTGACTGAGAGATTTGAGTACAATAAGTGAGAAAAGAAAAGACTGAAATGTCCATCTGTCGTCGTCATGTCGTGACTTTGCTGGTTTTACGAGCAGAGGAGCATGTTGGGCAGCGCACACACACAGAGTACTTACAAGCAGACACAGTGTGTAGACAGAAAAGGGAGAATGGACGCATTTTGGTGTAAAAACTAACGATAAAGGTGAAGTTATAACACTGAAACTCCCTCAGGAAGAGGTGCTTTAAGACATGGCTAACAGTCTGCAGTGTTTTAGCTACTTCTAAATCACTAATCCTGGTCTCCATGGTGACAAATAACGACAAGCTCGCACTCCTCAATGTAAACAATTGCTATGGGTGGATCTACACCTGGCATCCACTGTAATGATACCAAGTACAAGAGCGTAGTCGATACTACAATTATTAGATCAATATTTAACATTCATAATAACATGTAATATATACATGATGTAAGTATATATGTCATGTTGTAACATTCATAATAACATGTAATATATACATGATGTAAGTATATATGTCATGTAGTAACATTCATAATAACATGTAATATATACATGATGTAAGTATATATGTCATGTAGTAACGTTCATAATAACATGTAATATATACATGATGTAAGTATATATGTCATGTTGTAACATTCATAATAACATGTAATATATACATGATGCAAGTATATATGTCATGTAGTAACATTCATAATAACATGTCATATATACATGATGTAAGTATATATGTCATGTAGTAACATTCATAATAACATGCAATATATACATGATGTAAGTATATATGTCATGTA
This sequence comes from Entelurus aequoreus, assembly GCF_033978785.1. Lineage (NCBI taxonomy): Eukaryota > Metazoa > Chordata > Actinopteri > Syngnathiformes > Syngnathidae > Entelurus > Entelurus aequoreus. The sequence continues at coordinate 48,336,225 of NC_084751.1, forward strand.
GTAACATTCATAATAACATGTAATATATACATGATGTAAGTATATATGTCATGTAGTAACATTCATAATAACATGTAATATATACATGATGTAAGTATACATGTCATGTAGTAACATTCATAATAACATGTAATATATACATGATGTAAGTATATATGTCATGTAGTAACATTCATAATAACATGTCATATATACATGATGTAAGTATATATGTCATGTAGTAACATTCATAATAACATGTAATATATACATGATGTAAGTATATATATCATGTAGTAACATTCATAATAACATGTAATATATACATGATGTAAGTATATATGTCGTGTAGTAACATTCATAATAACATGTAATATATATAAGATGTAAGTATATATGTCGTGTAGTAACATTCATAATAACATGTAATATATACATGATGTAAGTATTTATGTCGTGTAGTAACATTCATAATAACATGTAATACATACATGATGTAAGTATCTATGTCGTGTAGTAACATTCATAATAACATGTAATACATACATGATGTAAGTATATATGACGTGTAGTAACATTCATAATAGCATGTAATATATACATGATGTAAGTATATATGTCGTGTAGTAACATTCATAATAACATGTAATATATACATGCTGTAAGTATATATGTCATGTAGTAACATTCATAATAACATGTAATATATACATGATGTAAGTATATATGTCATGTAGTAACATTCATAATAACATGTAATATATACATGATGTAAGTATATATGTCATGTAGTAACATTCATAATAACATGTGATATATACATGATGTAAGTATATATGTCATGTAGTAACATTCATAATAACATGTAATATATACATGATGTAAGTATATATGTCATGTAGTAACATTCATAATAACATGTAATATACACATGATGTAAGTATATATGTCATGTAGTAACATTCATAATAACATGTAATATATACATGATGTAAGTATATATGTCATGTAGTAACATTCATAATAACATGTCATATATACATGATGTAAGTATATATGTCATGTAGTAACATTCATAATAACATGTAATATATACATGATGTATATATCATATATTCCTATTGTGATATATATGTCATGTAGTAACATTAATAATAACATAATATTTAGGTGTTTTGACCATATGTGTTTATAGGAACTTGAGTGCATTTTGTAACAAACAGTTCCAACTACATCCTTCATTGTGATCAGACTGAATTACTTCCACAAGACTTACTCCAAGGTCATCAAGTCTTAACTCCAAGGTCATCAAAACTTACTCCAAGGTCATCAAGTCTTACTCCAAGGTCATCAAGTCTTAACTCCAAGGTCATCAAGACTTACTCCAAGGTCATCAAGTCTTACTCCAAGGTCATCAAGTCTTAACTCCAAGGTCATCAAGACTTACTCCAAGGTCATCAAGTCTTAACTCCAAGGTCATCAAAAGACATAGTCCAAGGTCATCAAGTCTTACTCCAAGGTCATCAAGACTTACTCCAAGGTCATTATGTCTTAACTCCAAGGTCATCAAGACTTACTCCAAGGTCATCAAGTCTTACTCCAAGGTCATCAAGTCTTACTCCAAGGTCATCAAGACTTACTCCAAGGTCATCAAGACTTACTCCAAGGTCATCAAGACTTACTCCAAGGTCATCAAGTCTTAACTCCAAGGTCATCAAGACTTACTCCAAGGTCATCAAGTCTTAACTCCAAGGTCATCAAGACTTACTCCAAGGTCATCAAGTCTTAACTCCAAGGTCATCAAGTCTTACTCCAAGGTCATCAAGTCTTACTCCAGGGTCATCAAGTCTTAACTCCAAGGTCATCAAGACTTACTCCAAGGTCATCAAGTCTTACTCCAAGGTCATCAAGACTTACTCCAAGGTCATCAAGTCTTAACTCCAAGGTCATCAAGATTTACTCCAAAGTCATCAAGTCTTAACTCCAAGGTCATCAAGACTTACTCCAAGGTCATCAAGTCTTAACTCCAAGGTCATCAAGACTTACTCCAAGGTCATCAAGTCTTAACTTCAAGGTCATCAAGACTTACTCCAAGGTCATCAAGACTTACTCCAAGGTCATCAAGACTTACTCCAAGGTCATCAAGTCTTAACTCCAAGGTCATCAAGACTTACTCCAAGGTCATCAAGTCTTAACTCCAAGGTCATCAAGTCTTAACTCCAAGGTCATCAAGTCTTAACTCCAAGGTCATCAAGTCTTAACTCCAAGGTCATCAAGTCTTAACTCCAAGGTCATCAAGTCTTACTCCAAGGTCATCAAGTCTTAACTCCAAGGTCATCAAGACGTACTCCAAGGTCATCAAGACTTAACTCCAAGGTCATCAAGTCTTAACTCCAAGGTCATCAAGTCTTAACTCCAAGGTCATCAAGTCTTAACTCCAAGGTCATCAAGTCTTAACTCCAAGGTCATCAAGTCTTACTCCAAGGTCATCAAGTCTTAACTCCAAGGTCATCAAGACGTACTCCAAGGTCATCAAGACGTACTCCAAGGTCATCAAGGCTCCAATAAAATGTTTACTTTGTATCTCCACAACATTGATAATAAAGATGGTGGTCCATGACTTCCCACACATAGAACATTACTTCACTCTCCCTTCACCTTCTTCTTACCTCATCACCTCACTTACCCTCACTCCCATCCTTTTTCTTCTTCTTCTTCTTCTTCTTCTTCTTCTTCTTCTTCTTCTTCTTCTTCTTCTTCTTCTTCTTCTTCTTCTTCTTCTTCTTCTTCTTCTTCTTCTTCTTCTTCTTCTTCTTCTTCTTCTTCTTCTTCTTCTTCTTCTTCTTCTTCTTCTTCTTCTTCTTCTTCTTCTTCTCCTCCTCTCATCCCCTCAGCCTCCTCCCCTCATGTCTGTCTGGGCCTAACTGGAGCAACTTCTTCATCCAGGCTCACACACGTGATGGGAATGTCTTGGCACACACACACACACACACACACACACACACACACACACACACACACACACACACACACACACACACACACACACACACACACACACACACACACACACACACACACACACACACACACACACACACACACACACACACACACACACACACACACACACACACACACACACACACACACACACACACACACACACACACACACACACACACACGGTCTGCCTGGCAGCCAATTAGCAACATGCTATCCAATGCCAGCCGAATGAATGCATGTTGATGAGCTTGTGGCCCAAAGTGTGTGTGTGTGTGTGTGTGTGTGTGTGTGTGTGTGTGTTCAAACCTCCATGAGGGTCTCAGTGAGGAACCAGGAGGTGGACTTTGTGTGCTGGTATTGTCTTTGTGAGAGTTGTCCTGCTTCCTTCATAAGCTGCATCAGCACAACAATGGAGCAGCACCGTGGTTTCTCCTCCTCCTCCTCCTCCTCCTCTCTTTCTGCTACCTTTCATGCTCCCCAGCCTGACTTCAATCCTGCCTTGGCTTTGGGGAGTTCATCCAGAGGTGAAGAAGCTGTGCTATTCTCTTTGTGTGTCAACAATATTGACTTGGGATCCCCAGCAGTGATGTGCTGTTCTCTTCCAGCTCAGGTTTCATCAGCCACGCTTTTATTTTGGAGAGGGAACATGTCTAAAAGTGGGCTGTGGGCTTAAAGTCTGTTGCTGGCCTACTTCTTGACACAGTCTCTTCTTCTGGGCTCTGCAAGGAAAATAAATGTCAGTGCCAGCACACATCAGAGAAGCTGCATGACAAGTGACTTTGTGTCATTAATACCAAGTCTGCCTTTTAATGATGCTCAGCTGGGATGGACTCGAGTAGTTCTCCACTTTATACTGAGTGCTACGCCAAAGAAGTCAGTAAATATGTACTGTAGATCATTTTTGATGATGTTTGTGTATTGTGTGTATTGTTACAGGGGCAAACACGATTAAATATACTTGTTAAATCTGCCTTGTTAATGAATACTTAGGCCTAATGTTGTCATTATGGTGGCACTTCAAGTGTTTTCTGAGGTGCTACTTGGTTAAAATCAGAACCACTGATTTAAGTTATAAGATGATGAGAATAATTTACAACTTTTAACTCATTTTGACTTTCATTCTTGTCAATCCTCCAGAAAAGTGACACATGTGCTGCTATCTGCGTCACACATCTGGTATATGCCGCACTCTGTCATTGGAGCTAGAAAGTTCCTTCATTAAAGCTCTTCAAAGTGATTCTCCAGAACAAATTGATATGTGGCCTGACAGATATTAAAGGCCTACTGAAATGAGATGTTTTTATTTAAACGTGGATAGCAGATCCATTCTATGTGTCATACTTGATCATTTCGCGATATTGCCATATTTTTGCTGAAAGGATTTGGTAGAGAACAACGACGATAAAGTTCGCAACTTGCCCCTGGTTCCCTGGGCACCACACCTACTGTTTGTGGGATGGGTTCTCGGGGAGGCTGGGGCCGTACTCTGGCTCCCGCACACACTGGGAGTCAAATGTATTGTACATGCAAATTCACATATACTCACACACATACATACACACATACATAGGTACCTACGCTCCCACATACATATACAAATAAATACAGTACATATTTACACACTCAAAGTTCGTACATCCACACGCACATTCATTATACAAACATACTGTATACACATACCGTACATATACATTCACTGTACAAACACACACATACACATACTACACATACATTCACTGTACAAACACACACATACATATACTGTACATATACATTCACTGTACAAACACACATTTACACATACTGTACATATACATTCACTGTTCAAACACACATACTGTATACACATGCTGTACATATACATTCGCTGTACACACATATACACATACTGTACATATACATTCACTGTACAAGCACACATACACATACTGTACATATACAAGTACATATGCACACATACACTCATGCACATAATCACGTTTCATCAAACATATATTAACGTTGTTGCCCTAGGGTAAACTGGGTATAACACATGGCACACTGACAAAGCTTAACCTAGTGTTACTATAACAATCTACAAGGTTAAGGTTGCTTCTCTTTCTTCCCCTCCATTTTTCTGCATTCTTTCGTATCTCAAGTTATCATTACGTATATGTATTGTTGCATTTGAACAATTGTATTGTTGATAATAAAGGTAAAGTACTGGTATTGTTTATTATCAATAGCACTATTTCTATTGGTATTCATATTGCTCCATTTTTAGTGTAATAATGCTCATTGTCATTTCTGTATTTTTTTTTAAAATTTTCGCTAACTGCTTATTTGCTATTACTTTTACCATCATATTTGTACATGTCCTATTTGCTGATGTTGCTCTGTTGTTGTTGTTGTTGTTGTTGTGTTTGCTGTTGTTGTTTTTGTCTCTCTGTCTAATCCCCCTCTTGTCCCCACAATTCCCCCCTCTGTCTTCCTTTTTCTCTCTTTTCTATCCCCTCCGGCTGCACCAAATGATAATATAAATACATTTAATAAAGTCAAAATACAAGTAAGTCAACAAGAGAAGTATCCTACACTTCTCTTTTGTAAAGTAAATCTGAACAGCCGATATGGGCATCTACATCTGCTATATGATTTGCCCGAGAATCTGGGCAGGACATTAAAAAAAAAAAAAAAAAAAAAAAAAAAAAAAAAAGTTCGCAACTTTCGGTCTCTGATAAAAAAAAGCCTTGCCCCTACCGAAAGTAGCGTGACGTAGTCAGTTGATCGCCTCCTCATATTTTCCTATTGTTTTCAACGCAGCTAGAGCGATTCGGACCAAGAAAGCGACGATTACCCCATTAATTTGAGCGAGGATGAAAGATTCGTGGATGAGGAACGTTAGAGTGACGGACTAGAATGCAGTGAAATACATTTTTTTTTCCGCTCTGACCGTAACTTAGGTACAAGCTGGCTCATTGGATTCCACACTCTCACCTTTTTCTATTGTGGATCACAGATTTGTATTTTAAACCACCTGGGATACTATATCCTCTTGAAAATGAGAGTCGAGAACGCGAAATGGACATTCACAGTGACTTTTATCTCCACGACTATACATCGACGAAACACTTTAGCTACGGAGCTAACGTGATAGCATCGTGCTTAACTGCATATAGAAACAAAATAAATAAACCCCTGACTGGAAGGATAGACAGAAGATCAACAATACTATTAAACCATGGACATGTAAATATCGGTAAATGCTTTCCAGCCTGGCGAAGCTTAACAATGCTGTTGCTAACGACGCCATTGAAGCTAACTTAGCTAGGGAGCTAACGTGATAGCATCGGGCTCAAATGCAGATAGAAAAAAAATACATAAACCCCTGACTGGAAGGATAGACAGAAGATCAACAATACTATTAAACCATGAACATGTAAATACACGGTTAATGCTTTCCAGCTTGGCGAAGCTTAAAAATGCTGTTGCTAACGACACCATTGAAGCTAACTTAGTAACGGGACCTCACAGAGCTATGATAAAAACATTAGCGCTCCACCTACGCCAGCCAGCCCTCATCTGCTCATCAACACCCGTGCTCACCTGCGTTCCAGCGATCGACGGAAGGACGAAGGACTTCACCACGATCATCCGTGCGGTCGGTGGCTAGCGTCGGCTAGCGCTTCTGCTATCCGAGTCAAAGTCTTCCTGGTTGTGTTGCCGTAGTCCCCCGCTAATAAACCGATCCCACCTACAACTTTCTTCTTTGCAGTCTCCATTGTTCATTAAACAAATTGCAAAAGATTCACCAACACAGATGTCCAGAATACTGTGGAATTATGAGATGAAAACAGAGCTATTTTGTATTGGATTCAATGGGGTACCGATACTTCTGTTTCACTGGCTACGTCACGCGCATACGTCATCATCCAAAGGCGTTTTCAACCGGAAGTTTAGCGGGAAATTTAAAATGTCACTTTATAAGTTAACCCGGCCGTATTGGCATGTGTTGCAATGTTAAGATTTCATCGTTGATATATAAACTATCAGACTGCATGGTCGGTAGTAGTGGCTTTCAGTAGGTCTTTAAGGGCTCAAATAAGAGCAAACAATTAAAACACGGAGATGATTGATTGATTGATTGATTGAGACTTTTATTAGTAGGTTGCACAGTGAAGTACATATTCCGTACAATTGACCACTAAATGGTAACACCCGAATAAGTTTTTCAACTTGTTTAAGTCGGGGTCCAATGATCACAATGCAGAGTGGGAGTACGATTGTATGAATCACATGACTTCCTGCACTTGACAAAGAGGATGCGGGGGTGAACGTGGTGATAAGAAAAGAGCAGTGATGGACACATGCACACGGGTGATCATCTGAGGCTGATGGATCCTCAGCTTCCAGTTCAGGCTGTAATGAAGCCATGAGAGACCGTTCAATGGTTCTGTTCTCACTCTCATCTTCGTACTACAAACACAACTCTGGTATTTCACCACATTGGTGGTTGTGTAATCAGAGCAGTGGTAGCGTGGAAACTAATTAGACTCACAGACTTCCACCGCACACAACAAACGACTTGTTTTGCTTTGCGGTTGTCAAGTCAACACCAGACATTATTAGACATGCATTCAGTTCATGGTCACGGGCAGGCTGGAACCTATCCCACTGATGGGCCATTTACACTCTCCAATTAGATGGTGCGTCTGTGTGCGAGTACGTTGGTAATCCTCACTCCTCGATGCCTCAAGAGTTGTGCTGCACAAGTGCGCATGAGTGTGAATCCAAAGAATGCGGAAATGTGATTAAAGGAATCTTTCACTTGAGTGCAATTGTTGAAGAAAATAAGGCTCTGTACTTTGTCCTTTAATATTCATGTTTCACACTACAAACTGTCCAAATATTCTAATGTACCATTCATGAGGTCATGGATTCATGTGAAGATGTCAACAAAAAAAACCCTAATAAATCGTACTTTTAATGGTTTGTATAATGAAACATGTACAGTATATCAAATAGAGGTTCCCCCACACAACTTCTACAATATTGGCCAATACCGTAATATCATGCAGCTCAAATTATGCATACTTTTATTTTTAATTTTTATTATTTAGTAGTGTGGAATGCTGAAAGAAGGCTTGATCAAGTTAAATGACTAAAACAACTTCTATATTATTAACCATCCTGAATACTGTTTGAAGTAGAGTGGTAATTACTTCTAGTTGACCCACTCATTTAATATTTTCAGTTCACGACACAGTAAATTGAAATATGCGGACACGTTTGTTACTGTATACTTTCTAAGACACTTTTGTCTTGGAGGCTTTGCATGTGTAAGTATTATGCGACTATGATTCATTAATACTTGTTTCTATTGAACAATGTGGTGTTTTAGACCACAATATTGTTCAATTAATGACACTTATTACCTGTGCTTAGCTTGTGTGCTCTTGTGTGCTTAGTGCTTGTGTAGCTGCCGAGCCTACCATGTTTACAATGGCTATTTCCCAGTGGCGGGCCGTGCATCTCCCACCTAGGCCTTCAGTGATGTCCGACTTCAATGATGACCTCTCAAAATAGCATCATTGATGTCACCACATGACCATTGCTGGAGAAATACTATATAGGAACACATTTCCTGGGAATTGAATCACATCAACGGTGTACAAAACGGGTTATTTTCTGGTGCGTTTAAAAATATAAACATATAAAATAGAATAAAATAAAAACATATCGTATGTGGTACTGTCAAAATTAAAATTGCAAAAAATATATTAAAAGTGAAAAAATTTAATATTTGAACTCACAATTTATAGCACCTATTTATAAAATATGAAAATTTTTATATATTTAGGGAAAATAAATAAAAAAAAACTTTTATCTCTTTAATTATGATCATGACTTCTGGTTATGTTAAGCCAGCAGAGAAGGCCTTGATGACCCACCACTGATATTTCCAGAGATTGACGTCAGTGTAGTAACACTTCTGCTCTCTGACCATAATATCAGATCAGTCATACTGGAAATACGCACAAATGAGAGAGAGAGGTACTATCATTAACAATCCTTATATACGACATGTACACATGCATCCTAAATGGTAAAAATACAAAAACATAAAAAGTCAGCTAACAATGTAGTCTATGGGGGCTCTCTATTTTGCTCACAAAACCTTCTAAATAACCATCCAAAACCCGCAAACAATACTTTATTTACATTTCCTGACCTAATATCAACCAAATATTAGTAATGTTGTTATTATAAGTGCTAACAGACAAAGTATTTTAAGAAATGATAACTATAGTTTACGTTGCCCTGGACTCAAAGAGAGACTTCAACCTAATCATAAAATAAAACTGAAGACGGCACTTTTATATGGATGCAAAGTTCTAAAAAACTGTACAAAAGAAGAAGCTTATTTACTGCAGCATCGAGGTCTTATTTTCTGCCGTTCTTCTCCCGCGTCATCGTGTCTCGACTCGTCAAAGTTCTTCTGGATTATGAATCATGCCTCTCACCTGGATAATAGGAGGATTTAGCCTTGAATCTAGACGTTGTTCACCCGTGACAGTCAGTTTATACCCGCACATGGAGACAAATACACTATAAAAGGAGACAGCAGCAACCTTTTCAACCCTTAGTCGTGTAGATAAAAGTGAATTATTCATCTAAACGGGAAGATATAAACATCCTATAAAAGTGAATTACTCATCAAAGCGGGGAGATATAACATCCCATCAGTCGTCAACACAGTGAGAGCAGACATCGTACAGTAAGATACCGTTGTATTATGTCTGTAGTTTGTATTTCTTGTTTCGCACTTAGCAATAATGCTACATGATGCTTAGTGTTTCACCAAAGCTGGATCTGTTTAGCATAGCTTCTAAAACTTGTAGCTCTTCCTCCTTACATTCAGGTTCAAAAATATAAAGTTCTGGATCATAAGATTTTCCTAGAATAATCCTTGTTGGCTCTCACAAAGTCTGCATTGTTGTTGATGGGGAAGGGATCTGTGGTTCCTCCTCTACGTCACAGATCACGTGACTGGCTAGCTCATTAGCTATCACAATGGCTCAGGAATCTTTGTGAAATTGAAACTATTGTGATCATATCTATTTACTCACAAACTTCTGGAACTTTTTTGGTGTCATAAATCAGATAAATATGATCATAGCTTCAATATAGAGACAACTTGTTTTTCACTCTACTGCCACTTTAAGCTGAAATACCAACCCAGAGTGACCACGATGCTGCTTCTCTCAAGGTACCACTGTACTTAAACATGAGGGCCTAAACAGTGTGTGTGCGTGTGCGTGTGCGTGTGCGTGTGCGTGTGCGTGTGCGTGTGCGTGTGTGTGTGTGTGTGTGTGTGTGTGTGTGTGTGTGTGTGTGTAAGTGGCCTAAGTGATTTCAAGGTCCTCTGGTGTTTGTTTGATGGAGGATGATTAAATGGGTAATGGAAACCAGCCTGCTCTCATAGCGGGCGACTTGATTGATGCAGCGCACACACACACACACCCACACACACACACACACACACACACACACACACACACACACACACACACACACACACACACACACACACACACACACACACACACACACACACACACACACACACACACACACACACACACACACACACACACACACACGCACGTGCAAACATCCCACCGACACCTATTGTATCTCACAAAAAGTGGGTGCACCCCTCAGATGTGACTTTCTTGAGAGCAGTATTGATTTAGTGTCCAGTGAACATGATGGTTGTCTAAATAGTTGTCAGCACAAGTCAGAAGAACACTTCAGAGTGTCCAAAATGTGAATATTTCATGAGTTGTCCAGCACAGCTTTAATATTGTCCTCTTCCCTCGCGCCGCAGGTTTAAGGTGAAGTACTTGGCTTCTCCAGAATGCCACAGTGCATGATGTCATCCATTTTTGTCTCAATGAACCACATTGTCAGGTTCCAACACCGATGACATCTATTAAACAGACAAGAAGCAAGGAATCAAACAGAGACAGGATTCAATTTAGCTCGATGAGGAGAGCGCGTACACCTGTACTCTTGTACAGTGGCGTCACAAGCTCCGACAAAAGGATTGCACGTCATTTTATTTGGACTTTCCCTGATTACATGGCAACAGCTGTTTCTAAGGGGAGAGGGGGTCGTAAACAGCCGTTGCCCTCGGTCACAAAACAGTTCAAAGAAAAGATGCGCCAGGTCCTGCTTCCTCTCCGCTTTGTAGATCTCGGGTCAAGACAAGATCTTCCTGTGGATCAAAGAAACCGACACCTTCATGTCGCTTCCCATCGTACACAGCAGAGTTTTACAAGCCTTTTGCTTGGTAAGATCAAAGACAGCTTTTGTCTCCTCGCCGGGAACTCATGTGAACAGAAAGTTTACATACGATTATTCTGACACACATCTCCCCAGCCCCGGTAGAACTCATGCAGCTCCAAACCATGATGCTACCACCACCATGCAAGGCACGATCATGTTGATACATTTGTGTTGCTGGACAATATTGGTTGTGTGTTGACTCCATTTCACTGCATTGTAAACATGTACTGCCATAACAAAGCTCTACTGTTTTGTAAGGCGCACTGCTGACAAGCGGGTCTATTCAGGTCTATTTTCATCCACAAAGCACATTTCAAAGACTTCCTTGTGGTCTACATAACATGTAATGATGGTTCTTTGCTCAAAATGTTGCATAAATGATGTTTTACTAGCTTCTGACTGTCGCTTCAGGATGCGCCGTTTTGTGGGCGCTCTTATTTTCGTGCCTCCACAACATCTTTGTTGTAGCTGTGTAGCGTGCAAGGACGGGAGTGGAATAAGTGTCAAAAGATGGCGCTAACTGTTTTAATGACATTCAGACTTTACTTCAATCAGTAACGGAGCAGCATCTCCTCATCCGTGGCTCACTAGTGCAACAACAACGCCCGGAATGTGTCCCGTGACCGGAACTCTCTAATAACTAAAGTTCCTCGGGTGAATTATGTAAACTCACTACACCGGTATGTTTTAGCGCTCGGTCGTAAACAGTTCAATCAATCAATCAATGTTTATTTATATAGCCCTAAATCACAAGTGTCTCAAAGGGCTGTACAAGCCACAACGACATCCTCGGTACAGAGCCCACATACGGGCAAGGAAAACTCACCCCAGTGGGACGTCAATGTGAATGACTATGAGAAACCTTGGAGAGGACCGCATATGTTGGTAACCCCCCCCCCCTCTAGGGGAGACCGAAAGCAATGGATGTGGAGTGGGTCTGACATAATATTGTGAAAGTCCAACACATCAGCGAGAGTCCAGTCCATGGTGGGGCCAGCAGGAACCATCCCGAGTGGAGACGGGTCAGCAGCCTAGAGATGTCCCCATCTGATGAACAGGGTTGGGAGCAGAGTAGAAAAGAAAAGAAAAGAAAAGAAACGGCAGATCAACTGGTCTAAATAGGGAGTCTATTTAAAGGCTAGAGTATACAAATGAGTTTTAAGATGAGACTTAAATGCTTCTACTGAGGTAGCATCTCTAACTTTTACCGGGAGGGCATTCCATAGTATTGGAGCCCGAATAGAAAACGCTCTATAGCCCGCAGACTTTTTTTGGGCTCTGGAAATCACTAATAAGCCGGAGTTCTTTGAACGCAGATTTCTTGCCGGGACATATGGCACAATACAATCGGCAAGATAGGCAGGAGTTACTGTGTAGTATTTTATACGTAAGTAGTAAAACCTTAAAGTCGCATCTTAGGTGCACAGGAAGCCAGTGCAAGTGAGCCAGTATAGGCGTAATATGATCAAACTTTCTTGTTTTTGTCAAAAGTCTAGCAGCCGCATTTTGTACCATCTTTAATCTTTTAATGCTAGACATAGGGAGGCCCGAAAATAAAACGTTACAGCAGGCCCGGCCCTAACCAATCTGGCGCCCTAGGCAAGATTTGAGGTGGCGCCCCCCCACATCGGCAGTGAAGTGTATATACTCACAAGAAACCGAATAGCTTTGTCTTTGACCTTTTTTTTTAACTTAAAGAAAGCAAATTAACAATCAGAATAGTTAACAAGATAAAAAAAAATATGGATAAATAAATGAATACAAAAAATAAAAAATGAATATATGAAATACAATATTTTTTACATACATAAACACAAAATAAAACGTGTCAACAAGTTGCATGAAATAAATTAAAAATACAATATAAATAAGGCACTGCACAAAACAAGATATCAAACCAGTATGACTTTAACAACTATATTACAAAAAAAGGGGATCCTACAGAGTTCTCTATTTGTGCTTTTTAATATTGCATTAACTAGAATGACTTACAAATGACTGTACACCAGGGAGTACTGTAATTACCTAACGTTACATTATTATTTTCCATAACAATTTAGCCCCCTCCACAATATTAACCCGACGTTAAAACAGAACTAGCTATTTATTGATTAGCAATTGCCGAATCATGTAACATTAGCTTAATGCTAAAAAGACAGGTTACTATCACATTCTGTAACAGACAAATAATTTCATGTAGGCTAACGTTACCTACCTGCTACCTCTGTCTTTTTCTCGTTTCTCCTCTTCTTTTCTCTTTTTTCTCCCCTGAGCACCTGACAGTTTTGGCCGTTTTGACATCTTGTGTTGATTTTTTTTATGTGGTGACGTCCAAAAAGAGTCATGATACGGGAAGGGAGGGGGCGCACCGTGCCGGGGGAGGGGGGGCGTAATGTTGTAACAAATAATATTTCTATTAAATAGGCTTTACTTTGCATTTTAATTAACGTGGAATTATTTTATGTATTTAGAAATAATAGTACCAACTTTTTTTTTTTTTTCCTCCAAAATTTGTGGCACTGGCGTGGCGCCCCCTGATGGACGGCGCCCTTAGCATTTGCCTATACGGCCTATGCCACGGGCCGGCCCTGCGTTACAGTAATCGAGACGAGATGTAACGAACGCATGGATAATGATCTCAGCATCGCTTGTGGACGTAAGCATCAGAATCCATCGTTCAGTTCATGACATTCAAACAGTTCAAACAAAAGGTGCCTGGAGCGGTGTCAGGTCTGCCCCCTCTCTGCTTTGTAGATCTCGGGTCATGACCAGGTCTTCCTGTGGCTGTCCAATAGAGCAAAGAAACCGACACCTCCACGTCGCATCCCATCGCACACAGTGGAGGTTTACAAGCGGTTGGCCTTTAGCCTGATAGGAACAAAGACAGCTTTTGTCTTCTGGCAGGTCGACCTGAACTCATGGGAACACAAAGTTGTGTGATAACTTCTATACAATTATTCTTGTTGGTAGCACTTTAAGGTGGAAGTGCTTCTGTCAAAATAAAACTCCTTCCTGCATGATAGTTAATGTTGTTTCAATATGTTTTTTTGCATTCCATCCTACAAACTTCCATATTGACTTGTTTATTCTGCAGCCTGTCACTAGCAGATCAACTTGCATAAACTGCCAGAAAGACTTTGCCGGAGACCTTTCAAGGATATCGAGTCATTCTGCATTGCAGATGCGCTAATTGGGTTACTTTTGTAAATCAGATGGATAATGATGATGGGTATTAATCTGCATTAAAGAGTGTTTCAGCTGCAATGTTTACATCAAATGAAAGCTCATGACTAGACTTTGCTGAATTCTGCTTGCTTGCTTTTGTTCTCTGTGATGTGACACTGATAAGCCGTGATGGGCGATAGTGAGCCGTTAATGGTGACAAGGACAAAACATTAACATTGAAACAGGCACAACGGTGATGTGCAGCTGCTTTATTCACAAAGGATGGATGAATGGTGGAAGTGGGGGTCACTAAAAGGGGGGATTCCACGTGACGTACAGATGGTGATCATAGAACTTGCTAACAATAAATGTAAACATACCAGAAATTCATTCTTACTTCTCTGGCAAAACCACCAAGTTTGCAAACAAGAGTTTTCTTTGACTAACATTTAAATATATGTAAATGTTTTTCTGTTGCAATTAAAGCTTAAATTTAAAATAATTTTCTAAATTACTACATCATTATTGGTCTTTTCTCATAACCAAGAATCTAACTATTCACTATTATTATGTCTATTTTATTATTATGATAGGAATAAATACATACACAAAAAAAAATAAAAAAAATAAACAGCACCAAATTGGTTGCCGTTCTGAAGAAATGTGACTCAAAAGTGAAATAAAATCTGCAGTTGAAGGCATAATCCTGGCTGACCTCAGGTCAGACTTAAAGGCCACTTTGAAAGGACTTTTCAGACGTATGGAAATGTTTCAATTAGGTCTTTCAAATTCATTAACTCATGTGAATAATCGCAGAAGAATATTGAATTAATCAAGTTTCAACTAATTTAATGCATCAACTCAGGGCTGTCACACTCGTTTACATCAAGGGCCACATC
This sequence comes from Entelurus aequoreus, assembly GCF_033978785.1. Lineage (NCBI taxonomy): Eukaryota > Metazoa > Chordata > Actinopteri > Syngnathiformes > Syngnathidae > Entelurus > Entelurus aequoreus. Next base: position 48,351,602 of record NC_084751.1, read on the forward strand.
GCAGTTATTGTGGCCTTGAAAGGGCCGCTTGTAACAGTGAATGTATAAATACAAATCTATAATCTTATCTTTCTATTATTACACAATTACATACACATTGGAATATTTGATAACTTGCTTAGAAGTCATAAGTCAAGGTGACAAGTATATATTGAAGTATTTATTTATTTAATATATTAATTACATATTATTATGATAGCACATTTTTTTTATTTATACCGGAATCACAATTCTTATTTTTTTCCCATTGTAAATTCATTATTTTCAAATATATATAAACATATATATATTTATATAAATATATTTTGTTTGTTTATTTATTTATTTATTTATTTTAAGAATACGTTTTTAATAAGACCTTTTCAGGCTATCTCCGTGCTTACTTGCTGCGTGTACACGTCTTATGTCAGCAACCAAAAGGAGGTCAAAGGGTTTATGAGAGTTATTATACAAATTAATACATTTTGAGAATTGGTTTGAATCGAGAATCATGTTAAATCAGGACTATCTTCTGACTCGATTCCCCTCGAATCGGAATCGAATTTTGAGGTGCCCAAAGAATCCTACCTCTGATAATAAAATAATATTTGATGCATGATCAGAGAGTATTATACGTATATTTCATGCATTACATTGTTTTTATCTGTCAAAATGGAAACAATTAATACATTTCATTAGAAAGATGAAGTATGCACATTATTTCAAGGCTTTTGTGGGAAGGTTAAAATAATGTGGCGGGCGAGATCTGGCCCCCAGGCCTTGAGTTTGACATTGGAATTAACTAATTTGAGTAATCAAAAACAATTATTGCATCAATCATGTATAAACTCAGGCTGTCATTTTTCATGAGTTAACACATGTGAATAATGACAAACAATTATTGCATTATTAAGTACATTACTCATGTGATACAACCCCCAAAATACATCATTCATCAAGCATAGTTGCAAAACACAATTTATTTTGAGCGTATATGTTCCTGCACCTTAAAGGAGAACTGCACTTATGTTGGAATGTTGCCTATCATTCACAATCATTATGAGAGACAAGAACACTTTTGTTTCTTTTATGTATTCTAGTCGATACGACAAGTAGGAGGTGGCTAATGGGAGTCCGCTATTGCCCCAATAGATAGATAGATAGATAGATAGATAGATAGATAGATAGATAGATAGATAGATAGATAGATAGATAGATAGAGCACTCTAAAAACATCTAAACAACTATAATACTGTATTTACACATTGTAATGTGCATATTAACCAAGTATTAGTGACATTGTTATAATAGGCGCTCATGCAGAGGCAGGGCCGGCCCGTGGCATAGGCCGTATAGGCAAATGCTAAGGGCGCCGTCCATCAGGGGGCGCCACGCCAGTGCCACAAATGTTGGAGGAAAAAAATAAAAAAGTTAGTACTATTATTTCTAAATACATAAAATAATCACACGTTAATTAAAATGCAAAGTAAAGCCTATTTAATAGAAATAGGATGTCGTTGTGGCTTGTACAGCCCTTTGAGACACTTGTGATTTAGGGCTATATAAATAAACATTGATTGATTGATTGATTGATTATTTGTTACAACATTACGCCCCCCTCCTCCCCCCGCACGGTGCGCCCCCTCCCTTCCCGTCACCACATAAAAAAATCAACACAAGATGTCAAAACGGCCAAAACTGTCATGTGCCCAGGGAAGAAAAAAGAGAAAAGAAGAGGAGGAGAAACGAGAAAAAGACAGAGGTAGCAGGTAGGTAACGTTAGCCTACATGAAATTATTTGTTTGTTACAGAATGTGATAGTAACCTGGCTTTTTAGCATTAAGCTAATGTTACATGATTCGGCAATTGCTCATCAATAAATAGCTAGTTCTGTTTTAACGTCAGGTTAATATTGTGGAGGGGGCTAAATTGTTATGGAAAATAATAATGTAACGTTAGGTAATTACAGTACTTCCTGGTGTACAGTAATTTGTAAGTCATTCTAGTTAATGCAATATTAAAAAGCACAAATAGAGAACTCTGTTGGATCCCCTTTTTTTGTAATATAGTTGTTAAAGTCATACTGGTTTGATATCTTGTTTTGTGCAGTGCCTTATTTATATTGTATTTTTAATGTATTTTATGCAACTTGTTGACACGTTTTATTTTGTGTATATGTATGTAAAAAATATTGTATTTCATATATTCATTTTTTATTTTTTGTATTCATTTATATATCCATAGTTTTTTTTTATCTTGTTAACAATTCTGATTGTTAATTTGCTTTCTTTAAGTAAAAAAAAAGGTAAAAGACAAAGCTATTCGGTTTCTTGTGAGTATATACACTTAACTGCCGATGTGGGGGGGCGCCACCTAAAATCTTGCCTAGGGCGCCAGATTGGTTAGTTTGATTTAGGAGTTAGAATGCATGACAAAAAAGAGAAACTATACGTGTGCTTCTCCCTCATAAGAATTGTGAAAGATAGACAACATTCCAAAACATGTGCAGTTCCCCTTAAAAGAGCAGATTTGACCTGAAAGTTGTTACTCGCTGATCAAAGATGAGTGAGCAAACTTTGCTGGCGAATTTCACTTCAAAATAAACCTTCCAATAAAAGTTTAGAGCAAAAAAATGACATACATTCAATTAACTTTGTAAAAATGTTCCTGTATGACATTCTGACAATAAATAGTTGGCTATTTTTTTAAGTAATTTAAAATATGTAAAAAGTTATTTACTGCGATTAATTGTCTTTAATCCAAATTCAAAAGTGGGATTAATCTGACTTTAAAATAATCCTTTGCCAGCACTAGTTATGAGAGAAATGATTTTTAAAATCTCATCTTAACAATGCACCTCTGAATATTGGAGGGAAGACAGAGAGCAGAGAAAAGCTGAAGTGTAGTCAGCGTCAACAAGGAAACCCATCAAATGACTTTATTGATCTGTGCTGTGTCAAATATTCTCACTTTTTGCTCAAGACCTATTTGAATAACAATAAGACCCAACTTGGTCGTAAAACTGTGTGTGTGTGTGTGTGTGTGTGTGTGTGTGTGTGTGTGTGTGTGTGTGTGTGTGTGTGTGTGTCTTGTGTGTGTGTCTTGAGAAGGACAAAGAGTGCAGTGTGTCAGCTTTGTGTTTGGGTGCGATGATGGTCTATTTTAACTTCTGCTCCAAGTTAAAAAATGTGTCCTGTTTTGCCTTTTGGTGTGAGCCATCTGATCAAATATGCATGCTTTGGACTTTTCACCTTTTCCATTTTTATTCCTTGTATAAATCAAAGGAAAATGGAGCCTTTTATGGTTGGAGCTCATCCATGTTTGATGTGCAGCCAGGAGGGAGACCTAGATAATAGAAGCTATCAGAGACATACAGTGCTGTGTCTGCATGCGTGTGTGTGTGTGTGTGTTTGCATGTGTGTGTGTGTGTGTGTGTGTGTGTGTGTGTGTGTGCACTTGTCTCACCGTCCTTGTGTGGACATACACTTGATAAACCACCTTTCTGTGAGGATCTTTTGACTTGTGAGGACATTTCCCTGGTCCTCACAACTACAGAAGTAAAATATTTGTTTTACTTTGTGTGTTTTGCATTCTGAAGTGAGGTTGCAACTAGGGATGTCCGATAAATGCTTTAAAATGTAATATCGGAAATTATTGGTATGGTTTTTTTTATTATCAGGTTTTTATTTTTATTTTTTATTATTAAATCCACATAAAAAACACAAGATACACTTACAATTAGTGCACCAACCCAAAAAACCTCCCTCCCCCATTCACACTCATCCACACAAAAGGGTTGTTTCTTTCTGTTATTAATATTCTGCTTCCTACATTATATATCAATATATATCAATACAGTCTGCAAGGGATACAGTCCATAAGCACACATGATTGTGCGTGCTGCTGCTCCACTAATAGTACTAACCTTTAACAGTTAATTTTACTAATTTTCACTAATTACTAGTTTCTATGTAACTGTTTTTATATTGTTTTACTTTCTTTTTTATTCAAGAAAATGTTTTTAATTTATTTATCTTATTTCATTAATTTTTTTTTAAAAAGGACCATATCTGCACCATACCTGGTTGTCCAAATTAGGCATAATAATGTGTTAATTCCACGACTGTATATATCGGTTGATATCGGTATCGGTTGATATCAGTATTGGTAATTAAAGAGTTGGACAATATCGGAATATCAGATATCGGCAAAAAGCCATTATCGGACATCCCTAGTTGCAACTCTCTACTCCCATCTAGGGCTAGATATATATTTTTTCATCATTCTAGCTATAGTGGAAAGGGGGGCCCTCACAACCTACTAACCAAACGTGGGTCCACACAAAGTAGGCAAGACATGTATGTGTGTGTGTGTGTGTGTGTGTGTGTGTGTGTGTGTGTGTGTGTGTGTGTGTGTGTGTGTGTGTGTGTGTGTGTGTGTGTGTGTGTGTGTGTAGGCGTGTTCCATTCCACTGAGTTAATGGATATGAAGTTGCATCCCAGGGCTTGGAATGAAAGTAAATAGCGTAATGCAAAGTACGTGTGTGTGCATGCAAGTAAAAGTCATTTTATTGTGGTTTTACTGGCGTGTAAACCAGTGCAAAGTGAAATCTGTTCCCTTCTTCTGGATCACTGTCCTCCTTTCATACATTCTTAACAGCAACAACGGCAAAAAAGGCAAGTAAAGTGAAACCAAACGTCTGCGCTCACGTGTACTACTGGAATGCATCATTCATAATAAGCCATTCAAAGTATTTCAGGCAGTGATATTTTTCGGCGAGGGAAGACGAAAGCTCTGAGGACGTTCAATGGAGGGAAAGCGTGAAGTGATGACAGAAGTGAATCATCAGAAAAAGTGTATGATGGTCTGCAGGCGGAGTCCTCTGAGAATCACACGCACGTCTTTGATTCAAGCTATAGGACAAAATCAATAGTCATTTTTGAAACATGACTTAATAATGATATAGTGGCGGTGCAATAAGGACATGATGGTCTTTAACCTCCTTGGGGAAATCAGCTTTCTATTTGTGTCCCTCAGGTTCCATGTTGCATGTTTAGGCTCCTTGACAATGTCATGTTTTAGTGAGGGCTTCTTTGACAATTGAACTGATCAGTAACAATTCCTGGTGTCTGGGAAACAGTACTCATGGTAATTTTTGTTATTTTTGTGAATGTTCCTATACTAATAAATACTGATTTTTTTTAAATCAATATAATATATATTTTTGTTTTTAACATTTAACAGTGAGCTGATGATAACTGTGCTGTCCAGTTGTGGTCGGTTACTCTATGGAGCTCAACTCGTGACAAAAGTTGTTGTTGTCATCTTTGTTGTTGATTTATGTGTTTGAAAAACAAAAAAATCAAAAAAAGGAAAATATGTGAAAGTAAAATATAAAAAATAAAAAATCTCATAAAAAGACTTGAATCTGAAAAGACAAAAGGTGAAATCTGAAAATATATTCACGTAAAGAAATGAGAATAAAAACAATTTGAAAAGGTGAAATATCAAAATATGTGAATGTAAAAAATGAAAATAAAAAAATCTGAAAAAAAAGATTTGAATTTGAAAAGACAAAAGGTGAAATATGAAAATATATTCATGTGAAGAAATAAGAATAAAAACAATTTGAAAAGGTGAAATATCAAAATATATGAAAGCTAAAAATGTGTCAGGTCGTGGTCGCATGTTTGTGTGCTGAGCAAGATGCAGATGGACGTCAGGAAGCAGGGCGCAGGTAAGAAGGTCATTTATTCCATACTTGCCAACCTTGAGACCTCCGAATTCGGGAGATTTTTTTTGGGGGGGGGGGTATATTTATAGCTAGAATTCACTGAAATCCAAGTATTTCTTATATATATATACTTATAAAAATAAAATAAATACTTGAGTTTCAGTGAATTCTAGCTATACATATATATATATATATATATATATATATATATATATATATATATATATATATATATATATATATATATATATATATATATATATATATATATATATATATATATATATATATATATATATATATATATATATATATAAATATGTATTTTACTAAATATATATATATATATATATGTCTTAATTAGATTATCCAAAAAAATAGTGCTCGATACCGTGGTAGAGCGTAATATGTATGTGTGGGAAAAAAATCACAATCACATTTTCAATATATATATATATATATATATATATATATATATATATATATATATATATATATATATATATATATATATATATATAAATAAAATAAATACTTGAATTTCAGTGTTCATTTATTTACACATATACACACATAACACTCCTCTCTACTCATTGTTGTATTTGAAAATGCAATGCTTTGCAGCCAGTAGCACAGCCTTTGAAGGAGCATAGGTATGGGCAGTGTCATCTTCTGGGTTGGAGTCAATAACCGGGCGAGGTGACGAAGTTACGTCTCTTTACTTCATACTTCAGAACCCACTCCCACACTTGCCACACCAAAGCCGGAGATGTTATAACGTGACTGGGCCGGCACGCTGTTTATATCAAGGAAAAGCGGACGTGACGACAGGCTGTCCTCACTCAGGTCCGCACGGACCTGGAGGGGGCGTGCCTTAAGTCCGGCTGGAAATGGGGAGAAATTCGGGAGAATGGTTGTCCCGGGAGATTTTCGGGAGAGGCACTGAAATTCGGGAGTCTCCCGGAAAATTTCGTGAGGGCTGGCAATATTCCAATAATCACGACAAAAACACGGAAAAGGGAAAACATGCGGATGGCACCAGAAGCTACAAGCTTAGCAAAAGATAAGCAAACAACGAAGCAAGTCATTCTAAACTCCCATCAAAACAAACACCAACATAAGTTCTTTACTTAAGTGTCGAATGTCGCCAACAAGACTGACAGGCAGATAGTGGCAGGAATAAATATCTCTCTGATTAGTGACCGGGAGCAGGTGAGCGTCCCCACCACTAATCAGAGGCAGGTGACCAAAATCAGCACCCATGGCAACAAAGAAAACAAATAAGGTTGCTGAAACAGAACTAAACAACAACCAAGGAAACATCAAACTAAACTAAACATGATCTGGGCAACAGATCTTGACAAAATGACCAAAAAAAATTAATTAAAGATTTTAATCTGGAAAAACAAAAGCTGAAATATGGAAATATATTCATGTGAAACAAAAAAAAAACATCCATTATCCATCAATCCATTTTCTACCACTTGTCCTATTTGGGGTTGTGGGGGTTGTGGGAGCCTGTGCCAGCTGAAAAAAAATACATATATGAAAAATGTCAAAATATATGAAAGTGAAAAATTACAGTAAAATAATGAAAAAGTAAATACATAAATCTGAAAACAAAACGAAAGTGAAAAATTTAAAGAAATAATTCGAAATAATTACCAAAGTGAACATAATTTTATTCAACATAATTATATTTAACATAATTACATTCAACCTGAAAATGAGTATTTGTACTATGAAGCTAAATTAGGGCCAAAAATTTTGTATTTGAAAAAAAATAATTAAAAAAACAAGTGTTTATGTTATGTTATAATCAATTTGTTGAATTCTTTTTTTTGCCCTGCATGTCATGCAAAAATTGGGTCAAAATTCTAAATTTGGAAAAAAAAAAAATTTGAAAGAGAAAGAAGAAATCTGAAACTGAACAAAAAAACAAACTGTAAAAAATGAACAGCATATTGTATTCTAGGTATTTTTGGCCTAAATCAAGAATTTGTAAGCACACATTGTCTAAACGAACTACAAATATAATACTAAAATAGACATTGGCCACTCGATGACACCAAACCAATCAGTCCAGTATCATGCCCTCTGATTGGCTCAGCCTCCTGCAGCACGACAACATGTCTTAGACACGTGTCAAGGTGACTAGAGGTCACAGTATTTCATGTCTTCTTGCCTTCTTGTCCGCTTCTTGCTTTTACTTGATGTGTAACATGTTTAGCCTCGTCCTACAGTGATAATAATACTTGTGAGAAATACCATTTTGTTAGCTGCAATGGGGGATTACTAATTTAGTGGAGTGGTTCCACAACGTGTATATATATATATATATATATATATATATATATATATATATATATATATATATATATATATATATATATATATATATATATATATATATATATATATATATATATATATATATATATATATATATTATATATATATATATATATATATATATATATATATATGTATATATATATATATATATATATATATATTATATATATATATATTTATATATATGTATATATATATACAGTTGGCTGCTAGCAAAAGTAAATACATCCATTCATCCATCCATTTTCTACTGCTTGTCCCTCTTGGGGTCACAGTGCCAAAAGTAAATAAATATAAATGTTTGTAACTGGCATTGAAATGCTTTCATCAGCATTCATAAAGTGGTCTGCACCACCTTTTCAATCGTACACACAGTCTTACTAGATCACACCCACTAATAGTACACACTTTTGGCTTTTAGCACGTGGTATTTGGATCTTAGAAGATCAGAGTGTTATGTGTACCTTTCTTCCAACACTACTTACGTTACTTCCACGTCTTGTTCTAGTCCAAGTAGCAAGCACTGGGTGCAGAGGTTGTGTCTTATATTGAAAGAGTGAAGAGGAGGAAGAGATGAGGTGACAGCAACATGTCTTCATTAAAGCTGCAAAGTGTCACCTAGTTTGTCATGGAGGTCTGCAGAACACTTCATGCGTGGCTTCTGCTGCTTGGTAATGTCATGCTTCTTTGTCTCTTGGCTTCTTTATGTCTGCAGATATACTTCCAGGGAAGGCTTGGAACACTTTGTGTGCACGCAGCACTTCAAGAAGATAATACACACATAAGAATAAACCACATAAAACAAGGTTTAAAGCGAAGTAACACACTTTGTCTCGTTATCAAAAAGAAAATTTTACTTTATGAGTTGTAGAAATGATTGTAAAGTCAAGACAGCCATGACATTCTCTTGAATCAACACAGTAGTTAATACTATAATTAGAGATTATTATCGGCCGATAAATGCGTTAAAATGTAATATCGGAAATTATCGGTATCGTTTTTTTTAATTATCAGTATCGTTTTTTTTTTTTATTAAATCCACATAAAAAACACAAGATAAACTTACAATTAGTACACTAACCCAAAAAAACTCCCTCCCCCATTTACACTCATTCACACAAAAGGGTTGTTTCTTTCTGTTATTAATATTCTGCTTCCTACATTATATATCAATATATATCAATACAGTCTGCAAGGGATACAGTCCGTAAGCACACGCTGCTGCTCCACTAATAGTACTAACCTTTAACAGTTAATTTCACACATTTTCATTAATTAATAGTTTCTATGTAACTGTTTTTATATTGTTTTACTTTCTTTTTTATTCAAGAAAATGTTTTTAATTTATTTATCTTATTTTATTTGATTCATTTTTAAAAAAAAGTACCTTATCTTCACCATACCTGGTTGTCCAAATTAGGCATAATAATGTGTTAATTCCACGACTGTATATATCGGTTGATATCGGTATCGGTTGATATCTGTATCGGTAATTAAAGAGTTGGACAATATCGGCATATCGGATATCGGCAAAAAGCCATTATCGGACATCCCTAACTATAATCAATGCTAATTACAAACTAAGTGTGGGATATGAATAATAATGGAAGTATAAGTTTAGTATATATTTGGTACAAAGGTTGAACTAAGACGTGTACAAAGATATTTCACATGTCTTTACTGTGTATATCATTAAAAAGTGTTTATGTTGTGTACAAGATGTATTTATAATATGTTGTGTAAAGGAAATTTCATATTTTTAGGAAGCTCATCTTGTATTTGACATTGTTTATAGGGTTAGGCACAATAAGTGTTCAACTTCAGCCTAAACCCTTTCGGTCTGCGACATTTTCAATTTATGAACGTACAACTGTTTGTTTATGTAAAACTGTTTGTTTATTTTGTTGACCACTGACCGAAGAAATTATAAACTAACTAACCCAGTGGTTCTTAACCTGGGTTGGATGGAACCCTAGGGGTTTGGTGAGTCGGGCTCAGGGGTTCGGCGGAGGTCAAGACACACCCGACTCATCGTGTAAATACAAACTTCTCCCTATCGGCGTATTACGAATACGGCAACAGCAGAAGTCAGACTGATTTGCAGGTGTGTCATTTGTTGTGAGTTTATGCACTGTGTTGGTTTTGTTGTTTGAACAAGGTGATGTTCATGCATGCTTCATTTTGTGCACCAGTAATAAAACATGGTAACACTTTAGTATGGGGAACATATTCACCATTAATTAGTTGCTTATTAACATGCAAATTAGTAACATATTAGCTCTTAACTAGTCATTATTAAGTACTTATTAATGCCTTATTCGGCATGGCCTTATTATAACCCTAACCCTCTAACCCTGACCCTAACCCTCTAACCCTGGCCCTAACCCTAACCAAATAACTCTAAATGAAGTCTTTGTTACTTAGAATATGTTCCCCATACTAAAGTGTTACCAAAAACATATAACTTTGTCTTGAATTTGAAAAAATACAACATTTTATTTTTCACTAAAGAAGGGTTGGGTGAATGCGCATATGAAACTGGTGGGGTTCGGTACCTCCAACAAGGTTAAGAACCACTGAACTAAACTAACTAACATTATGTTCTTTACAAGTGTATGTCAACTTTTGACCACGACTGTATACATATATATATATATATATATATATATATATATATATATATATATATATATATATATATATATATATATATATATATATATATATATATATATATATATATATATATATATATATATATATATATATATATATATATATATATATATTCCTCGCGCACTAATTGACTGAAAGAGCATGCACTTGGTGCGATGATGTCATGTTATCGAGGGAAAAATGCATTTTTAGACAATATAATTTGCATGAGTGGCTATGAGACACTGAGAGTAGCAAGCGGTAGGAAATGGATTAGAAAGGACAGATAAAAAAAAAATAATTAAAAAAATAAAGAAATAAAGAAATCTTTTTTGTTGTTGTTTTTTTTAAACTTGAGGCTTCCCACGCGCCGGATTTTGTACGCGGGCCGTAGTTTGGCACCCCTGGCATATGGGCAACGTTAAATTCGCATTAAGCCCATGAATGAATTGCCCCCTCTGCTGGTCATGTCAAGTACTGCACGTCTACCATCGTGGACACTTCCCACTAATCAACAACATTCAGTGATGATAAATCAATAAATGATTACTCCTTTGTGTCGTATTGCATGTTGCAACATTCTAATTATTACATCCGATTGCATCATGTGACCATAAATCAACTATCAACCTCATTAGCATGCGGCATGGACTAGAACAAAGAACATGTCCAGACAGTGTGTACGCACGTGTGTGTGTGTGTGTGTGTGTCAGACCTCATTACCCAGAGGCAATATCACTGTGTGTGTGTGTGTGTGTGTGTGTGTGTGTGTGCATGGCAGCGAGGTATAAGCGTAGCATTTTAGCTATTAATATATATTTATATCCACCCTGTGTCTCCATAACTGCTTTTTCATGTCGCCTTGGCCGACCTTCAACATGCACTCCAGCATGCAACTGCACACACACACTCACACACACACACACACACACACACACACACACACACACACACACACACACACACACACACACACACACACACACACACACACACACACACACACACACACACACACACACACACACACACACACACACACACGCACACACATTACAGTAAAGGGACAATTTAGTTCTCGTGTGATTGACTGCTCGGGAAAAAAAGGACCTTGGAAAAACATCTGGACAAATGACAAATACTTGCCTTGGTGGTGTGTGTGTGTGTGTGTGTGTGTGTGTGTGTGTGTGTGTGTGTGTGTGTGTGTGTGTGTGTGTGTGTGTGTGTGTGTGCGTGTTATCTTCCATGCTACACAAGGACCTGCCTGTGAGCTTTCTGTGTGCGTGTTTGTATTTGTATTTGTGTGTGTGTGTGTGTGTGTGTGTGTGTGTGTGTGTGTGTGTGTGTGTGTGTGTGTGTGTGTGTGTGTGTGTCTGTGTGTGTCCTTGCCAGCCACTTGACATCTCCTGGCAGACTAGTGGGATCAGCACCACCATGGATCAGACTATTTAGCAGGTCTTGTTGGGTGGGGGTCAGAGCTGGTGGGACAGTTCCAAGTCCAAGATGGACGCTACAAAACGCTGACCTGGCCTTTGTCTGCTCTCACACACCTTCAGTCAACATCCACGGGAGACCATGAGAACAGAAGTAGACAAATACAGACTTGTTGTTGTACTTAGTAGTAGTAGTAGTACCGTATTTCCTTGAATTGCCGCCGGGAATATAGTATTCGCCTGCCTAGAATTACAGCCGGGTCAAACTCGTTTCGCAAAATAATTAGCGCATGCTTGGCACTTCCGCCGGGTCAAATATGAGTCATTAAATGACTCCCGCCTCCTGGTGGTAGAGGGCGCTAGTGATCCTTCTTGCGACTACCAGTACTGCAAGAGACCGGTACTGCAGAAGAAGACAACAAGCAGCAAGCATGAGCAGCGATCGTTTGCTGGCACTTTTACCATGGAGGATTACATATCTAAAATAAAACAGTTTTCTAAACTGGACTTTCAATCGAAGCAGGAGGTAATAATTAAAGGAATATCTCCAGAGACTTTTAAAACTGAAGAAAGATAAGAAAGACTGCCTTTGATCAGAAGCAGCTGCACATGGACTCACTTACAAGTAAAGGTAAGATCATAATAACATTTTTTTTAATTAAATGTGCTTTTCATGATAAGGTAAGCGCCGGAGTGAGAAGAGGTTTTAAAATAATTAGCGCATGCTTGCCCATTCCGCATGGTTTTGGTAACCGCAGGAGTGAGAAGAGGTTTTAAATTAATTAGCGCCCCTGCGGCTATTCAAGGAAATACGGTTTATTTTGGACATGTTAAAAGCAAAATTAAATACATTTGAAAGGAAAAATAATAACAAAACAACAAAGTACAAATATAGAAACAAGGCTTTTCATATGAAACGTATTTACTGCCACGCCACACACACATGCAGCCACAAAAAACAAACGCCCCACACACACATACCCCACGCCCCATCCAACGCCCTTGACGCGAATCCCTTAGGGGTGATGGACGGCTGGGCAGCGCCTGGAGAGCTGCAGCCTGCCACCGTGGCCCCCACTCCCTCCCCTCTGTTGCAAGTCTGGAGATGTATGTTGTAATATGTACATGTGCTTTGCTATATGCTAATCTAGATTGTATTTTTTTACTCATCCTCCCCCAGCGTTGACCTTTTTCCCATCTTTTACGGGGCGCCTTGTGGCGACCCATCAGCGTTCCTGTTCTGTAACCTTTAGATTACAGTTGGTACAAAATGCGGCTGCAAGGCTTTTGACAAAAACAAGAACGTTTGATCATATTACGCCTATACTGGCTCACCTGCACTGGCTTCCTGTGCACTTAAGATGCGACTTTAAGGTTTTACTACTTACGTATAAAATACTACACGGTTTAGCTCCAGCCTATCTCGCCGATTGTATTGTACCATATGTCCCGACAAGAAATCTGCGTTCAAAGAACTCCGGCTTATTAGTGATTCCCAGAGCCAAAAAAAAGTCTGCGGGCTATAGAGCGTTTTCTATTCGGGCTCCAGTACTCTGGAATGCCCTCCCGGTAACAGTTGGAGATGCTACCTCAGTAGAAGCATTTAAGTCCCATCTTAAAACTCATTTGTATAATCTAGCCTTTAAATAGACCCCCTTTTTTAGACCAGTTGATCTGCCGTTTCTTTTCTTCTCTCCTCTTCTCCCCTGTCCCTTGCGAGGGGGAGTTGCATAGGTCCGGTGGCCATGGATGAAGTGCTGGCTGTCCAGAGTCGGGACCCCGGGTGGACCACTAGCCTGTGCATCGGTTGGGGACATCTCTGCGCTGCTGACCCGTCTCCGCTCGGGATGGTTTCCTGTTGGCCCCGCTGTGGACTGGACTCCCGCTGATGTGTCTGATCCACTGTGGACTGGACTTTCACAATGTTATGTCAGACCCACTCGACATCCATTGCTTTCGGTCTCCCCTAGAGGGGGGGGGGGGGGGGGGGGGGTTACCCACATATACGGTCCTCTCCAAGGTTTCTCATAGTCATATAGTCATTCACCGACGTCCCACTGGGGTGAGTTTTTCCTTGCCCGTATGTGGGCTCTGTACCGAGGATGTCGTTGTGGCTTGTACAGCCCTTTGAGACACTTGTGATTTAGGGCTATATAAATAAACATTGATTGATTGATTGATTGAACCTTGTACTCTGTTTCTTTGTCTCATCTTCAACGGGTTTGTGCTGAAAACAAAGTTCCGTTGTACTTGTGCTATGACAATAAAGACCTACCTACCTACCTTACTTATTAATGTACTATCTGCTTTATCGCCATTGCCATCCAGCAGGGGTGTTCACATTGTTTCCACTGAGGGCCACACATCAAATAATCGAGAGATGCTGCGGCCATTTTCATATCAAAGCCAACAAAACAGGACAATTCAACTCCGAGTTCAGTTCCAGACTTGTTAGACAAACATTTGCAGCAAAGTCCTAAAAGACTGGAGTGTTCCTGTTGTGCAGAAGAACTTAGACCACTTTGGCACATCCTTGCATTGGCATTTTAACTTTGTTAGCAAACATACAACACTGGGGTCCAAACTTGTGATTTACATAAGTGAGGCGTTCCTCAAGGCACTCCTTTAAGTCCTCTCATTTATGGCAGTTACACCTGTGCTTCATAACGTGAGTTGTGGTTTCTGTTTACTTCCGATGCAGTCAGTAGTCATTTGTTCAACTTCTTTAGTTGTACTGGTGGTGTTCCTCTAGGTTCCATTTTAGGTCCTCTCTTTTTCCTCTTTTGGGCTCTTCAACTGGTGACCCGTTTTCAACTGGAGTGGCTTTCAGTCTTCTAGCCGTTAATAGCATATTTACTTGTATGGATTCTTAATTCTTAACTCCAAGCAACGTTTGTAATTCTTACAATATAACTAAAACTGTTTATACTTGCTAAAGTGTCCAAAGTGTTTTCATGCAATGCTATTGTAATGTAATCAAGCTAGCGTCGTTAGCATTACCTAACATGCTCACACGTTGTCTGTGTTAGTATTATTAACTTACAATGTTTGTATTGCTTCAGTTTCACAAATTCCTCAGTAAATTCACCAAAACGTCACTGTGGAGTTATTGAGTCAGTTTAGCTGATTGGAGAGCTAGCTTGCGCAGCTATTGAGTCCATGACTTATGTTTTGTTTGATCAGCCGTTTTACTGCCGTGTTACAGACACCATCTAAAAACCATTACGGTATGTAAATAAACATTAACAGACTATTTCTGTGTAAAATCATTCATTTTGCTACGTACATATCTACGACTTACAGTCCGGTGCGGCCAATATATGACAAATATTTTTTTATTCTAAAATTTAGTTGGTGCGGCTTTTATCCCAGTGCACCGTAAAAAATACCATAAAAACTACGGCAAGTAATTATTAAATAGCAACAGTAAAACACTGTGAAACCAAAAGCCGTTTATGAGAGTAATAAATGCAGAGGATTCCTGCAAAGCAACAAACAGTATAGATAACCTAAACAACTACGGTTATTATACGTAGAACACACAGGACTTTACTGTGAAAATAATGACAAACTGTACAAATTATTTTAACTGAAGATGGCCCCTGAGTTAAAAGGTTTGGGGACCCCCATTTTAGAAGGAAAAAACTGGCAACTCAGTCGCCAGAATTTCACTAAAAAAAACAATGTCTTTAAATGGAGAGTAATGCATAATTTGGTGTACAATTCTGGTGACTGAGCTCCCATTTTACTATGGTAAGATATATATTTTTGAAATATATACATATTTTTTAGCAGAAGTGTTTCTTGTTTTTTTTCCAAATAATGATTTTTCTGCAATGCTTTAGTCTTCATAAAAAATAAAAAATAAAACCTACAAGAGAATATTTGCATACTATAGGTTGGAAAAAAGCCCCACAAGGTCACAGAAACAACAATTCCTTCTCCAAGACCTGCACACTGAAGTCACTTTAGACACGCTGAAAGTTGTACTAGTAAGAACATGTGTTGTATATGAACATGTGTTGTATATGAACATGTGTTGTATATGAACATGTGTTGTATAGGAACATGTGTTGTATATGAACATGTGTTGCATATGAACATGTGTTGTACATGAACATGTGTTGTATATGAACATGTGTTGTATATGAACATGTGTTGTACATGAACATGTGTTGTATATGAACATGTGTTGTATATGAACATGTGTTGTACATGAACATGTGTTGTATATGAACATGTGTTGTATATGAACATGTGTTGTATATGAACATGTGTTGTATATGAACATGTGTTGTACATGAACATGTGTTGTATATGAACATGTGTTGTATAGGAACATGTGTTGTATATGAACATGTGTTGTATATGAACATGTGTTGTATATGAACATGTGTTGTACATGAACATGTGTTGTATATGAACATGTGTTGTATATGAACATGTTTTGTACATGAACATGTGTTGTATAGGAACATGTGTTGTATATGAACATGTGTTGTATATGAACATGTGTTGTATATGAACATGTGTTGTACATGAACATGTGTTGTATATGAACATGTGTTGTATAGGAACATGTGTTGTATATGAACATGTGTTGTATATGAACATGTGTTGTATATGAACATGTGTTGTACATGAACATGTGTTGTATATGAACATGTGTTGTATATGAACATGTGTTGTATATGAACATGTGTTGTATATGAACATGTGTTGCATATGAACATGTGTTGTATATGAACATGTTTTGTATATGAACATGTGTTGTATATGAACATGTGTTGTACATGAACATGTGTTGTATATGAACATGTGTTGTATAGGAACATGTGTTGTATATGAACATGTGTTGTATATGAACATGTGTTGTATATGAACATGTGTTGTACATGAACATGTGTTGTATATGAACATGTGTTGTATATGAACATGTTTTGTACATGATCATGTGTTGTATAGGAACATGTGTTGTATATGAACATGTGTTGTATATGAACATGTGTTGTATATGAACATGTGTTGTACATGAACATGTGTTGTATATGAACATGTGTTGTATATGAACATGTGTTGTATATGAACATGTGTTGTATATGAACATGTGTTGCATATGAACATGTGTTGTATATGAACATGTTTTGTATATGAACATGTGTTGTATATGAACATGTGTTGTACATGAACATGTGTTGTATATGAACATGTGTTG